>NC_092432.1:15718217-15875217 GCF_036169615.1 Heliangelus exortis | reverse complement strand
TATAATATGTTTAATAACCAAAGCCAGGAAAACACACTCAGCCTTAGAATAGTACATTGTAGATTATTATCCTAGAGAAAAAGGCTGAGAGTTCTCCCAGAGAAGGGCTGCATACCTCACCATCATAAAACAACTTAAATCACTTGAAAGCAGCCACCAAAAGCACCCAGGACAGGGTAGCTTACTGGTGGAGCTAACCCAGGGGTGCAGGAGTTGAAGAACAAAGCTATGCATTAGCTATTTATACACTTATGCAATCAATGCTGACACTAACACGCATAATTATGTAATTATCACTTTAGGAAACCCATCATGAATGATTTAATCAAGTAAAAAAAAAGAACACCATAAATATGACCAAATGATAATGAACAAGCACTAAATGAATAAAACTCATTGAGAAAAAGCAACTAACCAGCAGAAGCTGGTAAGGGGCAACTAGTTTACACATCAAGATGTATCACAACTACATTTTTTAACAATCTGAACCCACTCCTGCACATCAGAGAATGAAAACAAACAAAACCCAAACCCATTGACACCCAAACTTGAAATAAGCAATGTTTATGTTCAGATTAATGCTGTTAGAGATTAGAGCCATAAAGACAGATGCACAGTAAGATGTCATATTTTGAGAGAGATCTTTTCAGCTCCGCGGATTCATTTTGCAGTTCTATGTTCAGTAACTGTTCCATTTGTTTTGTTTGCTTGGGCCTGGTTATCATCATCCTCAAGATTTTCAAACTGTTTCTATGCAGCTCGAAAATGAATAATTTATTAAGTCCCCTGTATTTGCATCTGGAGACTTTACTTAGGGCTATATGTAGCTGGCATTCCAAAGGCTGCAGAAAGCAGACTTGCTTTTAATGCAGAGCATTACAGGAACAGTTGCAATATGCCTGGGTGCAGACATGGACAGAGATGGTCACTGTCCTTATTCCAGACCAGTCATACAAAAGGACTAGCATATGGAATAATGACCACAGAAGTCCCTGGAGGTCCCAGCTTTTGAAATCCAATATATAAAACTGGACAGAGGTAGCAAAGCACTCTGAGTTTCAGTGAGCTAGACCTGAAGAGCAGGTGGTGGGCTCCACAGTGGGACTGGCACTCGGAATGCAAAGATTCAGCAGCCAGGGGTGATTCTGGAAAAAACTACTGCAGGATCAGAGGCAGAAGAGATGGTCACAGAGGAATGAAAGCAGGAGGTAGAGTCTAGGAACAATAAAGACACAGAACCTAGCTGGGCCATAAGGCTTCCCCTCTCTTCTTGCAGTGTCTTGTGCTCTACTAGCACTTGTGACCCTCTCTGCCCAGTGCTCCCTTTACTCCTAATTGCTACGCCAGCCATTGGAATTGCATCCCAGTCCAAGGTGGTAACCAGTAGCATAATTATCAATAAAGCAATAACTGCACCAAGCCTTCTCTGCCTGACATAAAGGTTGCTGCAAGCACACTTCCATTATTCTGTAACTTCAGCAAAAGAAAGCAAAGAAAAGGACATGGTAGGGAATGGCAATGAACAGTCTCTGGAGAGCCCTGACCAACAAAAATGCATAGTCTGGAATGTGGAAAAAACTATGGCTTAATAAATCATCATCTGAAGTTGCCATGGTAATAGTAAATGTCTAGTTCCCTATAGTGTTCAACTCCACACATCCACTCCTAAAGGAAAGGCATAGCACTGATCTCTCCATCACATGAGCCAACACTGGAGATCCTTATTTAAAGTCTAGGACAGAGTGTGCTCAGCGTAGTCAGGCTCATGACCTGCAGGGTACTTGAGGTGAAGGAAAGCTTTCTTTATGCAAGTCAGCTCCATGCACTCGCTGTACTTTCCTGCAGAACTCACTTCCTGGGGCAGCTGCAGTTTGTCAGATACGCAGCAACGCAGCGTTTGCTTCCTAAAACTAGAAAACCCTCTGTGACTGACTGAAGAGTGCAGTCCCCCGTGGAATTTTGTATAAGAAATTA
This sequence comes from Heliangelus exortis, assembly GCF_036169615.1. NCBI lineage: Eukaryota > Metazoa > Chordata > Aves > Apodiformes > Trochilidae > Heliangelus > Heliangelus exortis. The sequence continues at coordinate 15,873,243 of NC_092432.1, read as the reverse complement.
CCATAGCAGTAGGTAAATATAGATACATAGATAGAATCTGAAAGATCTTTTTATGTACCAACAACTTAAGAGGGAGGGGTCTGAGTAAGTGAAAAGAAAGAATCTGACAAGAAAAAGGGTGGTGCGTGGGTCTCTCATGGCATAAGGTCAGCTCCCACAGAACAAGGTCAGCTCCCACAGGCTTCCTCCAGCAAGTTTCTTAATGTTCCCCTATCTTGATTCCCCCATCTGTACAACAGTGTTAACATGTACTGTGCTTATCTAAGCTTATTAGCATGTAGAAAGTGATTTGTAATCTAAAAGTTCAGAGACTATGAAAAAAGAAAACTTTTGTTTCAAAACTTTACTGCCTCCAGGAGTCTGAAATAACAGCCTGGCTGGCAACCCCTGTGCTAAAAAGCACTGTCAGTGTTTATAAAGCAAAGATAAAACATTTCCACATCACATAAACAGGCAAATTGTCTAGTCATACTTAAAGCACTATAATAAGATAGATGAGCAATAAGACAGTTAAGAAAAAAACTACAACGACAGCAGACTAGAAGCAATTACTTATTGGAGAAGTGCAGTTCAAAGGCAAGGGGAGAGAGAAAGTCAGATTCAGCTTTCCAGCAAAGAAGCATGCCAAGGAAATTTCAGTGTACTGAAAATCAGTCAGGTTTTCCTACAATTTTTTTTTTTCAATGCTCAGTGTACCACCTCAAAACTTGATCATGCCTACGGCACGTGTTACCAGTTTACTTAAGGTTAAATATCTTTTCTGGCTTCTTGAAAGTGAGGTCCTTTCAACCACATACAGACCATGAAATCTCATTACCAAAAACCAAGCCACAGCCTATGAAACATAATCTGGGAATAAAGAATACTTATTTTTATTAAAACAGGTCTTAGAATACAGTGCCAGAGCACTAATCATCAGTGCACACAATTCAACTACACCATCCTTGCAGCAGCCTTTTCAGCCATGGTTACTGGGATTTCACTTTAAATAAGCTATGACATTAACCTGGACCACAGCCCTTGTAAAAACAGGTTTTTTTCAAGAGGTGCTATAAGGTCTCCTTCTAGTGACCATTCTAGGACAGTGTGAACCACCACTTTTTCCCCTCATTCTTTATAGAAAGCTCTTTACCAGGCTACATGTATGTGATATGTAGCTAAAATACAGATCCTGACCTAGACCAATTTATCACAACTCCACGTTCCTGTCTTTAAAGAAATATGCTAACTGAAAAAATGGATAGAATTTCCAACCCAACTAGAGCGTGCTGTAAATCTTCATCCTTTCTGAAAAAGAGCTCTTTTCCTAGCCTGTAAAGTGTGCACTAAAGTCACAAACTTCTTGAAACTACAGTAAAACTTGGCACACGTAACCACAAATCATTCATTCATCACAGACTACATCTCTAACATAGAGGAACACATCAGCATCTGGTTTAAAGAAGTGCAACTGCTGACTGATTTCAGAGTAGTTTACAGGTTTGACTTTCTTGATGTAACGTTTCTCACACCCTTTTCCTCCTCTCTCTGCATGTAATTTATATTTTTGAGACATGGAAGCAATATAAAAATCGGAATGAACAGCGAAATCCTCAGCCCTGAAAAGCTCCTTGGTATCAACAGGGGTGCATCAAATACCATGAGCCAAGATGCCATGGCTTCCCCTCTTTGACTGTGTTCCTACAGCACTCCTGCTTGACTGAACTGCTAGAGTTCAGAGTCTTCAGAGTCTCATGTTGGAATGGCAAGCTCCAGATGGAAATATAAATTCATAATAGGTTCAGGGCAAACATCCAACATACCAGGGTTACTTCACAGTGGATGCAATCTACAACTTCAAGGCAAAGACAATCATAGGAATCAAAATGATACTTGGAATAAAGTGGGATTTACTAGTGAATGAAAGACCAACGTTTTGTGTTATCTGCACAAAGACATCTGTAACTTCGCTTTAAATACATAAAGGATTTGAGACAGGGCAGTTACCTTGGAAGCCTGCTAAACTGTCTTTCTGTGAGCCCTCTGCTTTCTCTCTGAAAGGGACCAACAGATAGAAATATTGCCAGCCTGTAGAACCTACAGGCCAAACGGTATCTCACTAAATTGAAAAAAATACTGAAAAAATTCAAAAAAATGGAAAAAATTGACACCTTTTTTTTACATGGCCTCTAACGATGTAACAGAACAGGTTAAAACCAGTGCAAAAGCACAGTGTAAGACTGAATTAAAATCCAAGAAAAAATTGACCCCTAGTACTCTCTTTGCACCCCTCCCAAGGGACACAAGACTCTCACGAGATGTGCAAGGCACCTTCTGCACCAGGTCAAACAAAGCAGACTGATCACAACACTGAGCTGCTACTGAAAATTATTTTGTCTCTTCTGAACAAGGACCCCAACAGTGTCTTTAAACTTGCAACCACAGGCTCATTTTTATGTAGTCACTTGTATCTTATATTTAAGAAATTTCTATAACATACATAATTTCTTTACTGAGAGGGTGATCAGACATTGGAATGGGCTGCTCTGGGAAGTGGTGGATTCTCTGTCCCCGGAGATATTTAAAAAGAGACTGGATGTGGCACTCAGTGCCATGGTCTAGTAACTGCAGTGGTAGTGGATCAAGGGTTGGACTTGATGATCTCTGAGGTCCCTTCCAACCCAGCCAATTCTATGATTCTATGATTTTTAAGGTGATAAATCTTTCCTAGTACATTAATAATCCAGCTCCTCTGCACATAATGTAGTCTCTCTGCAGCTAATGACTAAAGAAGGGACCACAACACAAGGCAGTTACAGTTTTCTGTTTCCCTTGGACATGCTGTGGATGAAGAAGAGAAAAAAAAAGTACACTTCAGCTACTGCAGGGTAGTACTAAAAAGCCAGCCATTTTGCACACCATATGCCAAGGAGAGAGATCCCTCCAGAAAGGGCAGGCAGCACTAGCATGGCCACACCAGCCTTGAGCTCCCTGCACTGGCAGTCACCCTTTTCCAGCCTTTGCGTGACATGATCTCTGCTACCTGATGTGCACACATGGTACAACACCAGGGCTGCTCCAGCACTCTTCTTACTGCACACTACAGCTGCCATATGCTAAGACTGCCTCTGGATCAGGGGCAGCCTTTCAAAGGACAAAAAGGCACAATGAGATTCAGGACAGAGAGCACAGAAGAGGTTAACTGAGTAAAAACTGTATTAATAAAACATGAAGTTATTTTAAATAGCTCAAGTACAGCAGAACTCACTTTCAGTTATGCCAGACTGGATGAAGAAGTTTGTGTGATTAATTTCCATTCTCTTCCTTTTCATCTCAGAAAACTGTCAGCTCTGTTGTACCAACAACATACTGCTACAGTGGCACCGTGAATAGCTCTTGGATAGCAAACAAAAAATATTAAGTGAGCTTTGCCAATTACCTACCACATGTTTTGCTCACAAACTGCCTTATTCCCTTAAAGTTCTGTTCTTGGAACATCTAACCTTTCAAAAATAATAGGTACCACTTAAAAGCAATTATTATTTTAATTGTGAATTGGGATCATAAATCCATTCTTTAAGAAGCAATTGTCTGTTCTCCTGAAATCTTTGGAATGGGCCTCCTTTAATTCCCTTCCAGGCAACTTCTGCTATAATGAAATTTTTCATTTGCAAATTAGATTTGCTTGTAGCTAGAAACAAAAAGCCATCATCAGAGAGCCAGTAAAAGGGATGCATCATCCCTACCTAGTAGGAACAATTAGTTGCACTGACTGCAGCTGTAAGAGCTGCTGCTTTTCTTTCTCCTCCAGCTCCATGATCTAAAGCAGTACTTGGAGACATGGGCACCACAGGAAATTTACGTGCTTATGCACAGGAAAATATTTTCTGCAGAGCTATGGCTCTTTATAGTGGATCTTCACAGATCCCTTTGAATCATAGAATGGCTTGGGACCTTAAAGATCATCTAGTTCCAACCCCCCAGTATGGGCAGGGTCACCTTCCACTAGACCAGGTTGCTCAAGGCCCCGTCCAACCTGGCCTTGAGCACTTTCAGGGAGGGGGCATTTGGTAGCCCCCAGTTCCACAGAGATGTACACACACAGTGCATATACATTCACATTACGATAAAGAAAGGAAAACTGAATTATTAGTATAGAACTACCACTCAATAAGTGACTTGAGCACAGCTTCACATGATACATAATCTGTTTTAAGGCAGTAGTAATCAGCATGACAAACGTCAAAAACACTGGTGTATTAAACTTGTTTTTTCCATGTCTTATTGACAGTGAGAACTCAAAATAACAGAGCAATCAACCCACCTATAACCCACTTTCTCAAGAAAAAAACCATGGTTATTTCCATTTCACTTTCAAAAACTTGCCGCCAGCAAACAGGCATGAAAAGATTAAGCAACTAATCCAAAGCTATTCAAGAAGTCTGTTGAAGAGCTAAGTGTTGAAAAGCGACCTGGCAGGTTCCAGCCTCACACCTTCACACACACAAACCCCTGCTCTGGGTACAGTTCAGACTTGAAACCATGTTTCCCCTGCTACGCATTTTGTTTAAACTTGCAAGATTTTATATATTCTCGAGACTGAAATAATTCTGGCACTGTATGATCCAGTTATTTCAATAACTACACTGAGTGAGAGAACCAACTATTGTATTTTTAGGTTCCCTACAAGAAGCATTGTTCATTTTTATCCTTTCAGTGGGTGATCTTTATCTCTGGCAGCTTTTGGGATATTTCCTTCCTGTTCGAACACCAAGGACATTCTTTTTATGCTTCCCTCTAATGAATCCTGTAGTCCTCGGAGTGGACCACAACTCATTTGGGGAAATTAATGAAAGGGAATAGCTACCAAATGACAATGAGGAGGCCTGAGAATGATCCCATTTTCAGGCATGAAAAGAAGTAGCTGGAAACATACCTGCCATTAGGCGCAGCAGGAGCTGGAAGCTTTGAAACTAACACTGCATAAAGAGAAAGTTCTGCTTTTGGCAAAGCAGGAGATGTAAATTGTCAGTCGCCACATGCCTTATTTCTCTTCACAGCAGAGAGGTCTGGGAGGCTTTGCTCCCTTTTTGTTTTGTTGTTTGGTTTTTTTCTATCATCCATTCCGAATGCAAAATTCAGTTGTTTTTTTTTTTACAGTCAACCCCACACGAGGTTTGGGAGCACTTGCTGAAAAAGTTCTCCCTGCACTTTATCCCAATATCTGTAGGAACCACATTGAATGCCAAGAAACAGGTTGTGTGCAAAATGTTGATTAAACCATTATTCCTGGCTTGGCATTGCAACGTTTTGAAATCTAAACTTTTTAACTCTCCTTTTTCTGAAAAGAAGCATTCTGCTATTGTCGAGTACCATGCCACAAGAACAGAGCAGTCAACAGGAACAGAAAGTACAACCAGAACTTGACAGACTGTATCAAACCACTGTCCCACAAACTGCAAAATGCCTTGAGCCATATGCAGCGCCTGATGAGTGAGAAATACAGCCTGTGCTTCTGAGGCTCCATGCCAGACACACCATGTTTTATATTGGAGCAGCAGGGAAATGAGGCCAAGAGTCTTGGAACTTTCATCTATCTCCACCACTTGATGACCAATTTAAACTTTAAACCTGTGAATGAGATCATGTTCCCTCAACTGAAGTACATTTCAGCTCCTGATGCTCTTGGACTGTGCTTGCTTTGGTACTTATGTGTCTGAGCATCAACACAAACCAGCACTTACTGATGATTACGCCAAACAGCAGACTGTATGCTAGGCAAAAGGAACAGGCAGTGATAGTGGTTCAAATCTGGATTAAAGGAGGACATGTTGACAGGCACAAATTTACAAATAAAGGCTGTTCCACTGGCCAAGCTGATGCTCACCAGTCAGTTGAGAAGCAGGAATCGGAAATGCTTTTAGCAAACACTTGTCCAAATATTGCCCTTCAGCTTTTTCTCATAGCTGACAGATTAAATCTCAAGATAAAATAGATTGTCTTAAACTAAAAGGATGAGATACAAACATATGACAAGTGCAGAAGTATGCAGTCAACCTTTCCTGATAAACAAAAAGATTTTATTCCTACATCAGCATGGTATCTGGCACAACAGCAAAGAAACCACAACCTATGAAATCCAACTATCCTCCAGGCTTGGCATACTATTTTTGGTGAAGCTCTCTGATGTTCCAAAACTCCTGGAAAGACAGGGACTTCAGTCTCAGGCTGAACCATCTACTCATTACCAGTTTATAGACACTGAAAGAAGTCTTGATATAAACTCCTTTAACAACTTGGTAAGGTCTTCAGACCTCTTCCACAGCTTTCCATCCAGGATGGAGCACACTCATGGCTAACCATGAAACTGAAGCAAGCCACAGCAACTCCTCATAAATGCCACAAATCTAAAATCTCCTGTTTTGCATTTCTCACAGGGGTCCCTCAACTGTCCTCCTTCAAAATCAAGTCCCGCCTCAAGCTGTGCACTGCATTTCCCATATTTCTGTAACATTATAACGCCCTCACTCCCCAGATCTCTTCCTCTGTTTTCCTCAGTGTCATTTACTCCACAACCATTGGTCCTGTGTGATAAACACTGAAGTTCTCTAAATAAGCACGTGTTTTCTAATTCTTTCTGCCTTACCTTATTCACACTTACACTTCTCACTGTGTGGTGCTCATGTACGTAGATGCAGTTCTTGTGAAAACGAGTTGGCATTAAAAGGAAAAAAGAAAAGAAGAAACAGCTGTAGGCAGAAAAAAGTGCTTGAGAGTACCAGCTGTGAGAACAGAAGATGGACTGATGTGCTGCCAAAGGTAAAGGGACAGAATCAGTCACATACTATGGACAAAGCAGGCAGCTACATTTATAGCTCAAACTGCGTCAGTGATCCCATTTGAGCAGTCCAGATCCCTGCTGCGGTACAAAACCCAAGGAACTGGGGCTAAGGGTGCCCCTCAGGTCAGGGGTACAGAAAACCCTCTCTCACAGTGTTACGGAAGTTCTCACGACCTGTCCAAAATTTTAGATACCTCAAAACCAAAAGAGAAGCTAACACTTGATGTGCCTTCACAGTTCTAGCATCACCCCTAGGACTGAACAGGTCCAGAACCTGATGTAGCAATGTTCTAAAACTAAAGAAAAGTTGACAGCTTCTTCCCTCTGCTCTTAAAGTACACTGGCACAGCAGAAGTGAGAACAAGGAGGTGATTGCTTCTTGCCCTCCCACAGCACATATCCCTCTACCCTGCAGGAGCAGAAGGAAGCCCCACAGTTATTTGAGCCCTGGTGGGCAAAGAAGTTCTACAAGCAGAGCAAGTCCTGTCCTGACTGCAGGAACGGTCCAAGGTGGAAGCAGACGGTCTGAAAAGAGAACTCCTCTTGCATCTAACTAGATGACAACTCCATATTTTCAGAAAATCTGGTAAAACAATGTTTCTGTTAACAAAAGGTAATTCCCTGTGCTTCCTCCTGCTGCTGCTGCTGCTCACAAGGCAGCAAAAGTCTCCTAAAGCTCCTTCCTAAGCCAGGAGGCAGCAAGGTGTATCACAGCCTTAAATCCTGCTAGTGGCCTAAACATAAGCCAGTTCAGGTCTACAAAAGTTATTCTGTCACATGTTTGTATATTCTTAAAAATGAGTGTGTTTGTCATTTTTCTGGATTTTAAAGGGATGGAATAAGATCAGACACAGTATTTAAAAGTAATTATGATCATGCAAGTAAAAAACAGTAGCTTAACAGGAATGCAAAGGACAGAGGTGCACCTGTTCTATCATTTCTAACTTGAACATGCAGCCTTTCAGAAACTTTAACTGCTACACATGAGAAGATATCTCCGAGACAACAGATTCCTTGGTGATTATTCTTCATCACTGTTTCACAACTCTTTTATATGCCATGAACCCCGAAAACCTGTTACCTGTTAAAGTAAAGGCCAGCTGGGCTGCTCAAGCTGGGCAGCAAAACAACAGGGACCAGAGAAAAGGTAATCCAACTCTGCTCTTACTGACAGATCAGATACAGGCAACAGGGTACCTGTGAGATGATACAGGGGAGAAGCCTCACCAGAACTACAAACTCATATGGAAAAAAAAAAATTAAAAATTAATCCTGCACACATTATGGTAAATAAATACATTTATGACATTTGATAGCACAAAAATATTGAGATGAGATTAAATGATAAAGAACACAATAACACAATACATTTGCTGGAAGGGTGCTTGCTGCATTTGTAGGCAGCAAAACTCTGAAGCAGTGAGAGGCAAACGCAAAGGAGTACTGAAAAATCTTCTAAACTGGCCATTTATTTCAGACACAACTATACTAAGCCCCCTCTACTCTTCCACTAATTCTTTAAATAGCATTCAAAACATCTTTTCATTTTGCCTCTTTACTTTCAAGCTGATGACTTCTCCATTTTATTTTATTTAAATTTCAAAAGTCTTTCATTGCAATTAGTTTCCCTAACAATTTCCTACTGCTGGCATGAAACTTCTTTAGATTCCTCCCTGGAGGCCCATCCCTGCTGCCTCCATAACCGATTTCGTGAAATTCAAGGGTTCCATAATTAATCTGAGAGACACTTTCTGTAAGGGATGTGTGACATTTACAGTTACACTGCCTTTGGTCACGCTTTGGCTTTGTTTTAATCTTTAATACTGAACTTTACTTCAATCTAAGAGGAACTACGTGAAGTGACTGTTAAATGCCCTTTATTTTCATCTATTTTGAAAAGATTTGTTGACACTCTAAACAACCCACACACTTCCTAAAAATTACCTTGGCTGATTCTGCACAAGCAGGAACCAAGAGATACAGGATATTAAGCAGCGCATTCCAATTCCTTTCACATTCATTGACTCTTGGCTCCAGACACATTGGAAACCTGTGTCCCAGAAAGCTGGGATACAAAAAGGGATCTAAGAACAGTGCAATTCTAGATCATTTGCATGCAAGAAGGGATGAAATCCTTTTCCTTAACCATGCTGAATTTGCCTTGCAACCGCCTCAAAACACCACTTTGCAAGTGCAGTGTGTTTGATTAATCTAGAAAAGCAGCAATATGAAACCCCCCTAGATCTTAAAAAATTTGACAAAAAAGTGTAATTTTTCTAGGGTTTGTCCCCTCATTAAAAGGTACATTGATTGTTTTGTTTTTTGTTTTGTTTTTTTGTTACTATATCATTAACCCATTTCCAGCCATATTTTAAAGCTTATTCACTCCTAGGAGTAGTAAAGAAACACATCCACATCTGCCCTGTTTACCTCTCATTTCAAAACCTAGACCCTTCTCGTGATCCATAAAGCAAAATTAACCTCTTATTCCTACAGTCAGATTGAAGACTGTCATGTTCTACAGATCCATGACCCAGAGATCTGAACAAGCAAAATCATACACAATTGTCTTTTCTGTGGATTCCGATTTTTTGCTTTTTAGTAAGTCTGCAAGTCAGAAAGTTCTATCAATCTCTATTCATATTAATATCAATCTATATTCATTGAATATAGATTCTCACCAATGTTAAACTTATTACTTTCATTTTCCTAAATATCTTGATTTGTAATGAAGGCATTCCCAAAGCCAAAATGCTTATTCTCAGCAGAGACATGTGGCTTTAATACCTGATCTGAGGGAATACCTAAAGATTGATAGCTCTTTATTCTTTTCTTACTATTTTACTCTCCAGAGGAACATCTGACCATTGCTGTAGCTTAAAAAGGTGGCAAGACTCAAGGCATTAAGGCAGGAAATGTGTTTATCATACACCAAATCAGCATGTTCTTATGACTGGGTCTATGAGAGAGCACAGCCTGCTGCCATACCCCTTGGCTATTGCTCTATCTCAACATAAGCAATGGATTTAAACATGAAGGTGCAGAAAAACTGAATGGCTTTGAGCTCTAACAGAGGGTGCTCTGGCTGCATCCCCATGAGAAAAAATGGTTTATTCCACTCCCATGGGCCAAACTCTGCAGAATCCAATAAAAACGGGAATGGATATTTTATGTGTAGGCTACAAGATGGTTTTCCCCCCACTGAATTCAAATGGATTTTACCTCACTAATTAACCCTGATATTTATCCTGATGAAAACAATACCATAATAATCACTAATAATCACTGTTCATAATAATCACTATCTGTACGCTTGTATTTACTCTCTTCAGAGATCTTCTCATAAAAACTAAATATGGTGAATTAAACCAAATAATTCATTGAGCTTTAAAATGAAATCACAGACAGATGATGAATTATTTCTCCATGAACAATGAGATTTTTTTAAACCTATTGTGAAAGTGAGGACTTCTTCAGTTGTCCTTTTTATGACATGTAAAAGGGTCCTGACACTGCAAAGTGCCTGGCCATTTGCTCCACTTATTAGGATCAAGCTACACGATATGCTGAAGGATTTCACCCAGTCTGTTACCAAATGAAGGCTGTAGAAAGGATCAGATTTCAATTCTGCACCTTCAATATTTCAACATTATACGAAAAAAACAAAACAAAACAAAACACACTAGCATGGTTTTCAGTAAACACGTGCTCTAAAATAGCAAGAAAAGAGCTGGTCTGGTGTTCACCCTCACTTGCCAAGTAGGCTAAAATGGTATTATGTTGCAATTGCTAACAAAAGAAAACAGATGTATCCAAATCCACTAGTTAATTTTTTTTTTTTTTTTTTTTTTTTTTTTACTTCTTCTGATTTCCTCTCAAAATCTAAACTTTGGATACTTGACAAAAGACATCATGAAAATCTTTTCCCTAGCTTATGATTTGTAATTCATGCAAGCTAACATAATGTGAATAATGAAACGATGCTTTGCATAGTTTTATTCCTATGGGTTATAAAAGGAAAAGCATTGGCACTGTCCTGTCATTGCAAATGGTCCTGGATTTCTGATGTCTCACTTCAATTGATGTTAATGAGAAAAAGAATACTCAGGCAAAATCTGCTGTTGGCACAGCATACAAGAAAAAAGCCTCTCAGAATCCCAAAAGGGGGAGGGTGGAAGCAGGCAAACCTCTAATGCATAAAGTAATAGAGTTTCAAAATATCTTCACAAGCACTTAAGTAGCAATTGGTGAAGAGACAAAGTAAAAAAGATTACCTAAATGGGCTCACAAGATTTGGGCAGGACCCAGACCTTAATTCAGATTGCCTGCCACACACACAGTTTATGTATCTCTGCACTCCAGATTTCAACTGAACCAATTTTAAAAAAAAGTGGTCACGCTCCTACTGAAATAATTTGAGAGGTCTCAGTTTCTTTGGGTAATAAAAGTTAAGGTATTAATTTGAACAATTTTGGCTTAGAGTACAGTGAACTTTGCCCAAAGAAAAAGGCAAGCCTTCTGAGGCTCTGCCATCTCAGCTAATAAGTACTGCAATGAATCAAATTGATTAACTGGACTCCTTAGAGATTTCCAAAATGTTTTCTCATAATTCACAGGCAAATATATGTATGTACCATGAGCTTGTTAGACAGATAACAAATTAAGAGAAAAACCTCAGTGTACATACAGCTGTTCTGAGCTGGAAATCCCCAATTAAGAACTCAAGGTCTTGCATGCTCCTCCAGCACCGTTTCTCTCTTGAACACTTGAGTGAGAATGCTGAATTTCTCGATGAACACTGCTCATTTCCAAGTGGTTTCCCTTCATCCTGCTAGTCTCAACACTCAAGTAAACTCAGTAAGGTTCAACTCATTACTTCTAAAATCACAGGTAACTTTTTTGGTGAAAAGTCAAATGTTACCAGTTAGACTGAAAAATCTGAGGTGAAGGAAGAAGGGTCAAGTCTCCCATAAAACTGAGTAATTCAAGGAAGATAAGAGGTCTGTGGGACCCCTCACTTTTTCCATGAACCCACTGAACCCTAATAACCTCTCAATTTCTTCAAAACCAAATGATACTCAGGAGAATTCCAGGCTCAGGGCTCACAGGTTACCCAGCTGGGACCCATTTACTGAAGCTTGTAAAGGCCTTAAATGAGTGGTTGTGTTGTTTTATTGGGGGGAAGAGGGAAATATATGTGTGGTCCAGGGAGAAATCGAAGGGCTTCAAATGTTAGCAGTTACTCTAAACCATCTTCTGCTACACTGAAGAAGGAACAGAAACATCAAAGGACAACGTAACAAAATCAATCACGGTAATGGTACCTGTTTTACCAGCAACAGATGGTCTGTAGAGCAGAGGATTTATTCATTACAAATCAATAAGGCACTCATTAAGCCTTCAGAAAATCATTCTTTCTTTCAGAGGCTCATTTCAATATCCACAGTGAAGCTACTATCTGTTTTCTAGAAACATATGCATTAAGTGTAACTCAGAGGAATTCACATTTCTGCAGTGCACTGAGAACCACAGTATTGTTTCAACACCCAGCAGTTATCTATTTCTTACTTGCAGGCTAAAGGACTCAAGGGAAAACTGACAAGGGCTCTATTTTTAGTTAAAGATGCTTAAATGTAAAGCAAAGTGGCTAATATACCTTTTTTTCGTTATTAAAAATTATTTTATAATCTAGACAAGTCATGCTGTATTGCTGCTTCATCAGAGAATATCTACATACAGGTATACATTAAAGCTTTTATCAGCACCTACTTTTTTGCAGGTAAATAAATATTTTAATATTTATTTCAAGTAGTTAAACAACTGCCTTGCATTAAGAGTCTATTCCATACCAAACAAGAAGCCTCTCCCTCCCACTCTGATTTCTGCTTGCCTTAAAAATTCCCCCCAATGCGTACTGGGCACAAGCTTTCTGTCGTGCCAAAGGGCTTAAAACTGCCACATACACAAAATCCTGCTCAAACAGAATTAAATGGTTGGGAACAAACACAAATCCAGTTGCACATCCCCCTTCAAGTTCTCCTTATGCCTTGTGCTGAAGCCACTGATGTGGAAGGCTACTTCCTAAGTTCTGGTCATGAAATATATAGGAGCCCAGGACTGCATGTGTGCACACTGCAAGGATGCAGTCTTTTTCTAGCACTAACACTGCCCTTGAAACCATAGCAACTCATCACCCAGTCTGATGTCAAAGTATTTCAGCCTCAAAGACTAATGCATTCCTTGGGACACCATTAAGGAGGAAAAGCCAGTTTATTGTACTACTTTCTGAAGGCCTAAGTAAACCTTCTGCTTATAATAGAACAGGATAAATGTCACTTCTTAAAGGCCTTGCAACTCATGAAAAAAAGATACCACTCCCCATCAAAGCCTTGACATGGACATGTCAAACCAAGGGAAAATCTTGCATGGAAGTTCCAACTGAAATTAAGTTTAGTGGTCTATCACTTTAACTATGCTATAAAGGGGTTAAGCTGGGAATTCTTCACATAAAACTCACAGAATTGGCAAAAAGCATTTTACCCTGCAGTGTTCAGATGACACTTTATCAACTAACCTCAGAAAGGCCTTGGAAAAGAACCTTCTTTTAAGGTACCTAAGTAAGTTGGTAGTAGCTGGGCAAGTTCCAGACAGAGTGAAGGAAGGGGTTTGAATGAAGCAGAGATTTTCCTTCCCCTCAGCCATTCCTTACTGTCTCTCCCACTCAGCTGTCAAGCAGTTTGCAAAGAAAAAAAAAAGAAGAGCAGTGTATCATTTTGTTCCCAGGCTTCTGCTTACCTCAGCGATTCCAGATCATATTCAACTGTTGACTGAGCCTAGGAATTTCCCTAGATAAATGAAATCTTATTGATGAGCCCATAAAACCAGTCTCTAGCTGGTAGTAACTCAGAACAGCCTCCTCTCAGGCCTTCTTGCCCTGCAGAAACTGTTCTCAGTCAAGTATTTGCTGCAGCTGGAGACCCTCCCATCTCCAGATTTCAGATCTCTGGCAGTGCAGATGTTAGATAATAACACCAATACATCTCCACCTGTAGGGCAATGAAGTGCTTCCTGTTTTAGTCCCCTGAGAGAAGTACTGTGCTTTACCACAGCCCCACACTGATCAACTTGCACATGTTCCTGTTCCCAAATCTATGAAAACAGTTCTGTTGAACTCTTGGGCTAGGTACAAGTACAGGTCTACACCTCTGTTCCCTCTCCTCTGGTACACTCTCCTGTGAACAATCAGTTGGGTCCTTCCTGGAGTCAGGGACAGAAGAAGTGATGAATATCACCTTGTGAAACAGACTATACAAAATAGTAATCTGTTCCTTCTAATAATAGTCAATTAGAAGGCAAGAAGCTCTTTAACTAATTATTCAGTAGTTTGCAGCTGGAAAACTGGAAACTGGATTCATACCAAACACTCTTAGATTTCAAAAGACTTGTCTGGCTCCAAGTTGTGAGTATCTACTGTCTTTTTCTCAGCAGTTTCCTTCTAGAGCTTGGTAGCACAAGAAGAGACCCAAACTTGTGTTCAAGGATCCATGCCCAGATCTACCTCAAGGCACCGAGTAGGATGGCTGCCATACGCTACTTCTAGCCATGACAGCTTCTCTTCTGGATTTATGTAGGTGAATAGGCTGGGGTTTGAGAGCAGAAAGTCCTTACTAAATGCTCCCTTAAACCCACAAATATAAGGCTTTCCCCATGGAGCCACCATTCTGTTTTCCATCCAGGCTCCATTTGGTGCTTCCCTCTGATACAAAGTGGTGCCTTTTTCTCTCCTAGTTTGCAGTTGGAGCAAAGTAAAAACAGGTGTCTGAGGAGGAGGCTGCTGCTCATGGGTGGGGATGCAGGTCCTTGGGCAGGAGAAGGGAAAGAAGAAAGTATGCAAGGAAAGAGAAGAGATTAGAGGGTGGCTGCCACCAACTTAAAATATTTTGCAAGCCCCAAGTTCCTCCCAGAACAACCCTACACTCTGTCTTCCCCTGTTCTGTCACACATCTTAGCCCCCAGTTCAGAATGGGATTTTCCCCATATGACTTGGAGCCTCAGGCTGTGCCTCTCTCAGCTGGACTCCTCACCTCAACACACACCTGCAGCTGCCAACAACATTCCTCCCACTCCAGACTACAGAGCAAAGGTTGTACAATGTGGGCAATTCTTTCTTGTTTGTCACCTTTGCTGGATCTGTTCTCTCCAACTGTAGTTTTTTTCCTTTTCAAAACTCAGCAGAAAATATTTTAATATATTACGCATTCCATATTATAAAGTGGCCCTAATTTTTGTTGTTCCCCTTTTAAGGACAAATGTCCCAAACCAGTAAGATCATGACCAGATCATGTCCATCCTTAAGGTCAATGGAAAAGTATCACTTATGGCACCCTCCTCTGCTGTTGTGCACAGCTCTGAGATGGAAATGATCTGCAAATTTCTTCCTCATGTGGGAAAACCTCTTTCCTTTCTTGTTCCTAACACAACATTTTTCATCTTAAAAAAAGGTTCTTCCTACTCAAAACAAGATGGGATATAAAAGTACAGAATATGTCTTATTCCTAGTGGGTGTGAAAAGATGTCTTTTATTAGGATACACATCATCACTCACATGAAACAATTTTCCCTTCTTGGCAATAGAACTGTTTGCTCTATTTCCATTACTGATTCTCACTGAGGTTTTAACCTCTTTTTACCTTCCTACTGATCTCCAGAGGCATGCTGAGGGTTTCTTATACTTGGAGAGTAATTCTGTACTTCACCATTTCCATTTCATTTAGTAAGCCAGACAACTGGAAACCTGGATGAAAGCTCAAGCAATTCATTTCTACTCTTAGGTATTTCAGAGTAAACCAATACATCATTTGTAAATCAGAGGAAGCCACTGACTTGTCTCACTATCATTTTTCCTGTTATCCTTTTGAACTCCCATTCTGCAGAGAAGAGCTATGTGCCCTTCCCTTTATTTTAATTATCAGGCAAACCTTTGAGGCATATTTGAACCTCAATTTCAGCTCACTGCAATAAAGAGAAGAAAAATAAAAAACAGTACCTAAACCACTCTGCCAGGAAAAACCAAACAACTTTCCTTAAGACATTATAATAAGGAACAACTGGAGGACAGCAATAAAAAAAAAATATCTAACTGGTATAGATTATCAGTACCAAATAGGGAGATATCCTTTGGCACCAGGAAGTTTAGGGTTCTTTTTCTTGGAATACAGCAACTGGAAATACCAAAACACAATTGCAGGAGCAAAAATTTTAATGCTTAAAATCACTGACAAAAATATTGAGATTTTTCCAGTATCAAGGCCTTAACGAAGCCTCTTCTACAATACTTGTGTGACCAAGAAGTTACATACAGGAACCAAGACTTCATTTTTCCCTTCCATGCAGAAGTCTCAGTCCAGGTACTGTATCTGTGTGAACCCCAGCTTCTCCCTGTCTCAGCTCATCAGTCTGATAGCCAAATGGAAATATTTTCACTTGCAAACCCACAACTTCCCAGCAGAGTTCCAGGCAACTGCCACATATGGTGTGTTTATGTATGTTAGAAAGCAGATGCAGTGAGAACTCAATATATTTGGGAAGTAAGAATTCCATTTCCCCACAATGCTACACACACACCTGACCTCCAGTCAGCATCTATTTTAAATCCATAAGTAAAACAAATGCAGTTCAAAGCAGTGTGCATTACTGCCTGTATTTCATCCTGAATCATCGTAACACCTTTCTTCAAAGAAAAAAAAGGAGTATTTTGTGTTCCAATGTACCTTTCATTCATCTTGTTCCTTTTTTCAAGCCCTTGTACTGCAGTAGGAGTACAGAAGGATGCAGTCACACTGCTGACCTGCCCTTTAACAGGACCTTAACTTTTACACTCCTCTGCATTCAACCAAGGTAGAGAGATGAAGAGCTACTGTAATTCCTGTCATCTTTAACTCTAAAAGCCAGGGTTTATCTTCATTCCACTTCATATTTTTCCTACCCCCCTCCTTGTTCTCTATTCCTATCTTTCATCTCCTCTCCATTTCTATGTTCACCATTGACATTTCTTCTACATTACACCTATACTTTAGGAAAATATCCTGCTCACACACTAATTTTCACCTTACCTACAATCCCTCCCTTGACACAGTCAAATAATTTTTTTTAAAAAAACACAATCTTGAGAGTCCTTTTTCCATCTTTTTATGTAAAAGGACATTCTGAAAATTTCTCTTCCTGCACTGCTATCCATAATCTGCACCAGAAGGCAGTGTTAAACATAGCTGTTGCTAGGACAGTTTCAGCATGAGCTATTCATCAAGACAACAGTTGTTGACTAACTTGTAAAGGGAAGTTGGGGAGGCTGACTACCTTCTCTCCTTCTTCCTCTGTCCCTCAATAATCAAATAGCTCTTTCACTTACAGTTGATTCCTCTGCCCTACAGATGTGTGGATATTTACTCCTGATTAATTGCTTCCATGTATTTCCTGTATTCTTGGATAAGTTATGCAGGAAGGAGAAAACGTGTGTGTATGGCACTGCTGTTTTGACACCACCCACAGATAAAAGTGAGAAATCAGGTCACTATAGAGATTCAGTAAAAATACAGCAGTACATAAAGCATCCATTGGGGGGAAGGGGAGGGAGAGGAAGATAGTCTTTGAACAAGCACAAATCTTTATCTATGAGGTACTTTCACAGTTACTGTGATTCTTTAGTCTCAAATGTGTTCAGCAATGCCTGCAATATAGAAAGAGCCACCTCTGAATCTCATGACTGAACAAATTTAGTGTCACTATTAAACAATTTACTTCAACAGACAACAAAAAAATGGTTATTACATCTTCAGAACTCAAATTATCCAACAACTGAAACAGAGTGCACACCACTGACAAGACAGAGAAACGCTAAGGATTACAAGGGATAGGGTTTATCCGATGTGAAGAATAATGATACAAATAAAGACACTCCACATTACACCATGTTAACCAAGAATGTCATTAGTGTTATCCGGAAGACTCAGAAAACAGTAAAATTAATATGTTTTCAGCTGAGTTACAGCAAAAAAAAAAAATCTGAAAAAACCAAATATAATTAATCCCAGTTATGTTTATATTCCCTCTTAGTATAGAGTTTAATAATCCGAAGAAGCAATATTCTTAAATGCTTTTACACGTATCAGTATAATAATGCTGACAATCTCACTGGTATGGCAGTAAGTTCATTGTCTTCATTCAGAGCACAGCCACCTCACCATGCTCCTGTAGTGCTGTTAAAGGACCTTCAGGAACCCAACAATACTGGCAACTGAGGCAAGGAGACACCAAACCACTGGGGGGTGACTGCACCAAGAAGTCTGTGACAGCTGGGAACAGCATCCAGCAGCTTCAGCTTAGGTGCCACAGCCCCAGGACAACACTTCTCACAGATGAGTAGAACACTGGGAAGCTCAGGGCAGTGCCTCTGTACCCACATCCATTCACCCCATCTCTGAGGAAACCTCCAGAGACACGTTCACCACATTTTAGGACAGGGCTGAGCACAGGGTGCGTGCAGAGGCACCCATCAGCAAGCATCCTGGCACAATGCACCTTCCTAGGATAGCAAAAAGTGGGACTCTTCAAGTGGGACATTGTATAAAAAAACAACTGCAAAAGCACTATGCTGAAGTGATATTATAAAATCAAAACCCTTCACTGGGAGCCTTGGACAACAGTTAATTTTAAACAAGGCTTCATTTATTAATGCACATGAAAATTTCTCCACATACGTGAGCAACAACAACAAAATAGACTCAGTACATGGGTGGGAAGGTGTTACAGGAAGATGATGTAACTCGATCACACAAGTTGCAACACAGAGCATGGTAATAGCTCTCAAGGAAAAGTGGTTTCATACCAATTTTAAATCAACCATCAAACACATTTTTTCTTGTTCTGTTTTGTTAATTTTTTTTAATCGCTAAGCTCTACAAATTAAAACTAATTAAAATTATGAAAATTAATAATAGGAGTATTCAAGTTTTCAAAACTAAAAAACTACTCAGAGTGGCAGAATACCAAACTATGCCTTAGACATTTTCAGAAGCCATCTAGAAAGTAATACGAGTCTATTCTTTGTATCTTGCTCCTGAGCTATTTCTCTAAATGAAAAGAAGGTCCTTCAGAATAACACAGTAAAATAAACTTACCTCTTAACACCCTGGGGCAGAGCTGCAGATAAAATGACAATTTGTAGGAACCAAAACCTAATTCTGTGAAGTTACAGTGACTGAAATTTCTTTTCCTTGAATATCAGATGTGAATGTACTATCAAGAAGGACCTCTGCAGTACCTAATGATTACTAAGTAACACTGATAAAACTTCTAACACATGCCAGGTATTTGAACTGAAAATAGATGTCTAAATATCTTGAATAACATTGCTCTCTGTTGGACCTTTTTGCTTTTGCTTTTTTTTTTTTTTTTTTTTTTTTTATGAACCACAGTTCTCACTCTAAAAATCCCCCAGTCCTTGATGGATGCTAGCTGCAGAGCACAGTATCCTTCATATTCCAGGTAAATGCTCCAGGATGAATTTCATCTCAACACAGAAAGGGTCTCAAAAACCACAATTCAAAATATCCCCACATAAAAGAAGAGTAGAAGAGTCCAAAAAGTATTGTGAAGTTGTTTTGCAGTTCAGAGGCAAGAATAAAAATTACCCCAAAAAATACAGCTATACATTATGTTTCCATGAAGAAAGCACAGGGCTTTGTGTTAGGGCTTCATGTTAATCAGCCTCCCAGTTTCAGAGTAAGTAAAATAAAATAGCAATACTGATGGTAAAATGGAGATTCCAGCAATACAAGGCTATAAGCTACACAGTATTTTCTCACCTTACTACTACTCATTTTGTACTTGGAGTGAAAAGTTGAGCATAATCATGTTTTTCACTACAAAGACACGGACTTTATCTACTGTAATGATATTTTAAATATGATACACATTTATTTCAGAAAACCTGACTTTGTCATTACTGGTGTTGTGCAGGAAGATATGCACCCAGCTTGACACCAGGCAAAGCATCATGTTCCTGAAAACATTGTGTAACCTCCAAGTCAAAGAGTCTGTGCCACTGGAAATAAGATAAAGAAGGTGGAATGGTCATATGCACAATTACAATTACAATTACTTAAGAAGCAGAGGTTCATCTGATGAACATGAAGACATGAGAGAAAAAAAAAAAGTAATTCATTCTTACTTAAATCTCAGATCTAAGTAAAAAGTTACTGCTTTTAATACCCTTCCTACAGCTTCAGCTGAAATCACATAATAAATGCGAAACTCCAAAGCAGAACTAGAAACCAGGCTATGGCCACTTTTCGTGCATTTGATTTTCCACACAGCAAATCAGATCCCTAAATCCAGCAGCAGGGTAGGACACAGAAGCTCAGTGTTCCTCTGTTATTACCAGGGATGGGGGCAAAGGACTGCATCCAAGCCTGACTCATAGCCACAGATGATTTCTAATGACAACACTGACATAAAAAGGAGCAGGTATCATCAAGGAGAAAAAAAAAACAAACAAACAAAACACCGCACTTAAGGGGAAAGAAGAGAAACTTAAGCTGTTGGTACAACGTCTAAGAAAACAAAGCACAGGAAGAGAACTTGTACAAGCCTGAGAAGTATTACTTCAGACTTGCCCAGTCCCTTTGAAGAGAGTGTTTGTCACAACAGTTCACAGCATTTATCTGTCAAACTCCGCTTCCCAGCAGAGGGCAAAATGCTACTGCCGTATCTGCTGCCGAAGCTGCTGTCAGGGCCACCAAGCCGCGGGCAGAGCCGCTGGTCCTGAAGGAACAGCTCCAGGGAGGCGACAGTGTCCGGCCAGGCCCGGGGAAGGGGGACCCGGAGCAGCAGAACCGGGGAGCGGGCTCCTGGGGGTGGCACAACACGGACCCGCTCCTCATCGCCCCCATCGCCCGTCTGCCTCAACCTGTGAGGATAAACACTACATCCCGGTGCTTCTCCATCAAATACACGGTATTGACAGCTCCCTGTAAGGTGATACTCTGTAGTGAATTAGGGAGTGATTTCACTTCGCAGAGGAGAAAAAAACAAGATCTTTACAGCTCAAACAGTATCAGTAATTAAACTATATCACATCACAGAAAAAGAAGTCTAAAGAAAAAAAAAAACAAAACCCCCAAAATATTCATATGCAACAAACAACACATCAATATTAACAGTTCTGAAACAGCTGAGCACATGGAATTCACTGTAAATAATTTAAGAACCAGTGCCCTCATTAATGATTTGATACTGTCAGAATGTTGCTTATTCCATTTTCCCCCCCATTTTCCACACCCCAACGTGGTCTTATATTTCTATAAGGCAAGATACCCATTTTGTACTTGCCTGACAATAAAAACATTGCCTGGAGGGCGTACGTACTACGGTGAGAACAGCTCCCTGGAGCTGCTAATTTCAGGACAAGATACATTTACAACACCTTATCATGGATGCAATCCACTAGACAACATGACTGGAGATGGCTATATCCAATTAGAGATATCAAAGATAATAGAGTTAGATTTGCAGAAAATTTTCAAAGATGTTGTATCTTTGAACAAAACTTATTAGGGCTCCCTCAGCCGTTTGAACAGTTTTAATGAAGTTGAAGCTCAGCTAAATATGGAGTTATTTTACTCCATGATTAACTTTGAAGAATTTTATTTTTGAAGCCTTAACATCCTGTAATTAAAAAGAATCCTTAACACATTGCAGTAATTCAATATTCAGTAATTTATGTTACGAGTTTTACTTCCAGAAATGGTCTTGATATATAGCCAAATGCTGCTAACCAGTGGCTGCACTTTCATTTATTGCTACCAGCTTCTTTAATATTTTAAATCTCTCAAAGAAACCATATTTTCAGCTTCTCATTCAACACTACAGCAATACATTTGAAAAATGCCCTTCTCTTGGCAGCCAGCTCATCTGCCTGCAGTGTTTGCTGCATGTTAACATTTACCTACAGCAGTGCAAGCCCATTCAAATGCCAAGGTGCAGGCCCAGTCCAACCAAGGTATTTCCATGAAAAGATGAAGCATTTACAATTACTGATACTTACAGGTAATTGAAGCTACATTTTAACATCATCATAGTTCCACACTTTCACTTACTTAATTACTAAAATTACTCAGAATGCATGCTAAAGCTGGCAGCTAACAACCTATTGCTATTTTAACTCAAAATATTTTAGGTCTCCAGGGCACTAAAAAAAAAAAAATAAATATTAAGGTCACTGCTTTTTCACAGCACTTTCCAAGAACAAAACTAAAACAATCACACAGATAACATCAATGTATGATATGAAATAATGGTTTTCAAGTGCAGAGCACAACAAATTGCTTGGCTACATTTCACAAACCTTGGTTAAAAATCACACTGTTTGGAAGGATTTAATAGCTTAGGACTGAAATGACCTCTGAACTGTGCATGGTGTTAGCACACAACCTTTCATCATAGCATGAAAAGACTATGTGCTACAAATAATATGGTATTTTAAAAAACAAATTATCTTGTGTCCCACTTGTAAGCCAGCCCTCTTCCCTTCCTGGCTTTCTTCAGCTTCAGTACTACACATTATATTAAAGAGAACAAGGAATGGAAAGATCCTCTGTAATATCAAAAGTATTGAGCACTATATAAGTGCTCATAGTTGCTACAAGCAAGAAAGCAAGAATTCTCGTTCTTTAATCCACAAATTATTTGTAATGTATTTTTCTGAAGGTTATACAGGCCCCTTATGTGGTCCTCTCACGATTTAGCTTTCTTTTAGAGCAACAACTTAGACATTTCAAGGAAACATTGTATTCAAACCATAAAGATCCAACAAAGAAAGCAGAGAACCACTTCTCAATAGTGTTAACTGAGAGCAAGGATTTCTACCCCAAAGCACCAACTGGAGATGTCCTGCTGCCAAAATGTGCAAAGACACCTACACGCCTGGAACTGCAGCCCCAAACAGTTCTCAATGAAAATTATTGCTTCACTGTTTTTGAAACAGAAGTGATACACAAAACCACTGCCATCAACTGAGGAGTTAATTTTGGAAAACATCCAGATTTTATTTTGCTTTCCAAAAAGCCTGCTTTCAGTAACATTACTTGGCTCTAATCCATATCCAAAAGTAACTCAGCCTAGTCTTACAGTATCACAGGAGTGGGTTAATGAAAGACTAGTGGACCCCTTTTGTGTCTTTGGAGTATTTGTATGCTTTTCTTTCCCAAAGGGACAAAGGAAAATATTTGTCTTGGGCCTGGGCTGGTTTTGTGGTGACAGCCATGCTGGGAGCTAAGAGGCATGTATCCATCTTATGCCTCCCATCTCCCTGACTTAGCATCACAGCCCAGAGTCCTGGAGGGGAGGGGGGAATGTCCATCCTGCTTAGAAACCACTGGAAGCTGTCTTCCAGCCCCTGCTCCTCGCCAGCAGGACACCTGCAGGGGTCTGACCAAAAGGAAAGCAACACAGCTCTGTTTCCCTGGCAGCTCTATGACAGAACAGGAAACAAAGTAAGAGAAAAAGCTACTGGAAAGAAGCAAGGGGGAAGAAAAATATTTCAGAGATGTTTATTTCCCTCTTCTCTCTCTCCCTTTTTTGCAGACACAACTCCCACCCCCTACATTTCCCATTCTTATTATTGTTTTCAGCTCTCATAACCTGTGGGGAGATATTTTGGGTAAAATGAGACAAGTCTATATGAAATGCAAGCTTCTGATGTAGACAAGAAATCTTATTTTTTCCCCTCAGAATATTTGGCTTGACACTTCAAAGGTTTATTTCTCACATTCACAGTGATTCTTCTATAAATACATCCATCTATATGCACATAGCGACTGCAGCAAATCCATGGCCACATAGGACTTCACAGTCATTACATGCACACCAAACTGCAGCCCTACAGACCTCACAGTAAACCATGGGAAAGAAACTGCAGCCCTTCCACAAATATTCCAGTTTGTGTTAGTGGACTGGGGAAAAATATTAGACCCAGTCTTCCCAGATTCTGCTCCATCTTCCAACCATTATCAGCAGTGGGGGCTCATCTATTCCCTTCACTAGAGGACAGGGGCCTGGGTTCACATGGTACCTTACGTGGACACAAGGTGCACAGAAACTCATCTTTTTGTCTGGTCAATCAGACATTTAAACAGGGGGCTACAGGAAAGTTTACAGCATGTAACACTGTGGTTCTTATTTGGATAGGGGATTAAAAAAAACCAAAAACAACAAAAAACCAAACCAATACAAAGATGCATTTGTACTGTTTTCCACTCTGATCCTGATATCTCTGTGGATCTCATTTTTGCAGGGGTTATTCTCTACTGGTGTCTGGTACCAGACCACACCCAAACCATACTATTCAGTCATCCAAAATGAATAATAGATGAAAGGAGGTTCTGCTGAAAACAGTGACAATCAACTCATCAAGAAAAGCTGATTTTCCGTAATAAGAAACCTCTTGCTCAAAAACACTAAGCCATACCCACCATCATACAGAGCATATTCTATTTACAGTACACCTATCTGATTTTAATCACATCAGAGGAGTGTAAATTCTGGGAGTGAATCCTTTTATCTTTAAAGCCAAGAGATATATCAAAAGTTAAAAACACAATATAAAAATATTTTCATCACATTCTGAGCTTCATCACAAAGATGTATTTATAGTATGAACAAGGGGGTGTTGTGCTGACTTCCTGAATCAACTTTTACAGAAGTGCCATACCTATGCAGTACTATGATGTGAAGTATGTTCTGCATTATTTGAAAAAAGCTCTGTGAGCTCTCCTCTTGAAAAGACACCACTCAGGACTTCAGCTCTCATCCTAGGTTTTGAAAAACAAGTATTTGTAAAAGGATTTGAGACTTCACTAAGTGCAATATGACGTGTTTTGGGATTTTTTTTTTTTTTTTTTTTTTTTTTTTTTTTTTTTTTTGTTATAGCCCAGTGAGCTTTCAAGATAATAAATAAATAATTTAAAAAAAAAAAAAAAAAAAAAGTGGTGTGCAATAGCCACTGAAAAACCTCTGTGCAACAACTATTGGCACATTCCAGATAAATGCACCTCATAAGTAAGGGGATGTATATCGTGCAGAATATAGTTCATATTTGAATACATTCAAAAGGCCATACTTATTTGTTTATATTAAGAAGAAAACTTTAGCAATACAGGTTCCATTCTGTATCTAAGAGTTCCCTGGCCATATTATCAGAGCCACTCAGGTACTTTGCAAACTCTGACCCTTTCCTTCTTTCATCACCACAGAGTGCTCTTCCCACTTCACAGCTAAGAGCTAAAAGAATCACAGGGATCACACCAATGTACCTGCACCAAAGTCTCTGGGAAAGCCAAGAGCTGGACTTGGACCACTTACCTTTCCACCTTGAGTTTATTCTCTCTAGCCAGGTACACTCATCTGTTCCCAAGTGATTCATTGCAGGATAAAGGTCTAAAACCACAGGCTAGAGATTCTCAAGTCTCTGCAAGTGCCCAAGCATGGACACCACTGTGATTGGAAAGAATCAGCTCAAGCACAGTAATATTGTATTTTTCTTCTCAATGTAAACATGAACAGAATTCCAAATCCCAGCTATCACAGCTATTCTCTTATTGAGCTTACCAAGATACAGACACTGCAAGTGAGAACCAGCAACAATGGCACAAAACAAACCCCTCCATTCCTGCTCACTGGAGACATTTTTTCAAATGTCTACAAAGTTTACTATTCCTTCCCTGAGGCAACGACCAGGACTGCATTTTCACAATCCCCCTCCAGCTCATCCAGCCACATTTTTTTCATCTCTCCTGGAATCTCTTAGCTCCTTGTTGGTATCTGCTGGCTCTTCCATCTTCATCTTTCAGTTCAACCAGATTTATCTGTTAGCTCTCTAATGACTGATCTAATTTTGACAATTAATAAAGATGACAAACAGTATCGTGTTGCTTTAACACTGAAAATTCCTGCTGTAACCTTTCCTCTGATGCACATGCATCCACCATGTACCTAAGATGCAAGTCTTCCTTCTTTCTGTGCAATATGCTTCCCCACAGTGGATAAGTCACAGCTGCATGAATCACAGCAGAGAACTCTCCTTCCAGTTGAGCACAGCTGAAAACCAAGTGAGTGAAAAGAGGGCAGTGTCATTTGTGCTGTTATTACCACATGGTCCTCCACACACACACCATTGATACAGCTGTAATTGAAAGGGGTGAATTTTCCACACACACAGTGAGTGATGAGCTCTATTCTCTCCTCTTGAAGTTGAGGATTGGTAAAACAGTAGAGGCATAGTCTCATTTGATCATAAATCACAGGGAAGAAAACACACAGCTAAAAATGCCAGAGATTAACAGATTTTCCTGGAGATTTTTTCCCAGTGTCTAGATGAGCGAATAAATTGCTAGGGCTTCACTGTCAGTTTATCTTGTCATCCAGACCCTCCAATTGAGATTACTTCTGTTCTTCACTACAGACCATCTGTTTCCCTCTATAGAAAGGATGTATGCACTCTGGTGTTCATTAGTGTGGCATCAGGAATGCCCTCTTCTTGCACAATAGCACCAATTAATCGATCTTACTTTAAGCTCCACGATAGCAAAGTGAAGTCCCTAACAGAGGCAGTGACAGAAAAGAAAAAAAGCATTTTCATCTATAATTTAGGAAAGTGGATGCAGTTCAGCAACAGTTAAAGACTAATCTCTTATGCTTTTTGTGCATTTACATAATTGATTTGCTAGATAATGCACTCTGCTTCCTTATTTAATAAACATGTTAATGATTTCAGACAATTACTCAAAACTGCCTACAAGTGTCTGCCTAAGAAACACACACAAAAAAAATTAAAATGAAAATACACACCAAAAGGCACATCCTTCATATCGCATAACACAAGATATTAAGTCAATATGTCACCCTGTCAACAGTCACTTGCTACCTGCTGTTATACATTTATTCAAACTCTCGTGTATTAGCCGGGGCTAAGGCACTGACTAGACACCCATGTGGGCTAAAAAGAGAGCTCGAGAATAAAACTGGTGTGCTGTCAAAAGTCTGCATGTATGCAGGTGGGGAGGGGAGCTGTGAGACAGAAGGGAAGGAGGAGGGAAAGAAAATAATGCAGGGTAGGAAGAGAAGATGAGAGAAGACATCTCTGCCGTGTAGTCTCCTTTGGGCTACAGGGGGAAAATTATGGAAAAACTAAGCTTGTTCTATTTTTCCCTCCACAGCTTGAAGAAGGCCCAGCAGACAAATGTATCACTTGGAATCTTAGAAGTCAGCACACATTTTAGCCGTTCTTTTGTTCGTTTTCAAGGCACTAAAGAAACTGCTGATTGTAGGGATAGGACTGGGCCCCACATCCCACCCGGCCCTGCTCTTCCAGCCTGCAGAGAAAGCCCCAGCGTGCGGAGATGCTGCTGGAAGAGGCGGAGGAGATGTTCCAGTCAGCTGCACCTGCACAGAGCCAGCTCCACAGGGAGGGTATTTTTAGACCGAGATGCTCAGGGCTCCCCTTTCTTGCCCTGCCATTACAAGTCGTAGAAATGATTTCTGCAGACACATTTACAGGCATCCCTGGCTGAATCAAAAAAAGTGGGAGGGGGAACGGAGGAAACATCAACGGGCATAATAGCTGCTATCACCATTACAACAGAAAATCTAATACTGCACTTAGAGGAAATTCCAGCACAAGTGGCTGCAGGTCTGATCTCCTACTTGACATAAAACACTGCACAGCAAAGGTCAATTTGTTTTCGGAAAAGTGGCTAATGTGAGGCACTGCATAAAGCCATCCACGAAGCTATTTTCAAGGCCTGCACTTGCAAAGAGATCCAAGAGGGTGCTACTCGTCCACCCTCCCAGCTGGACGTTAAATTGCTCCAATAACAGCTGACAACCCAGAGAGCAGAAAAAGAGAAAAATTGTCAGTGTCTTTTATCTACAGTTTTTAATCATAACAGGTATTTTAAAAACAGCTATTCACTCCTGTGTTGGCTTAGCAATTCAGAGAGGAAAAGGAGGGAATCAATAAAAAAAAATATTGTGCTACACCACTGCTAGCTTCATCCAAGCAAGGGTAATGGAAAACTATGAGCAAGATGTTTCACTGCCTTCAAGTTAAACCCAAGAACATTGATATGGCTGAGCAATGAAGTAACACCAGCTTATTAGGAAGGAAAATGAGAGGCTGAATAGTTTCTTTGTGGTACAGTCAAAAATTTGACCAGTAACAATAGCAATACCTTGCATTTCTAAATTCACTACTTGTTCCTAAGGCACAGCATTTTACCTGTGTGCACCATACCCACAGCATGGACACAGTACCCATCTAAAAGAACTGTCTGCTTATAAAATGGGAAGTAAAACCATCTTATCTTTCCTAGTAACAAATTGAGTGCAGGATCAACCATTCTGATCACCACTATACTTTTTTGCCTGAAGAAAATGGGCACAGAGAACTACTGCACTTCAGACCATGGCAGACAAATGTCACACTTCCACAAGATACATTTTAAGCTGAGTTGAGCACTGTTTTTAAGGAAACATACTCAGTGGTTATACTTAAGTTTATTTTAGTTTGACATTATGAGTTGTACTAGGATGCTGAATTTGATATATCGTAACTTCTCTTGGACTGGCAAACTTTTCCATGCACTGGAAATATTTTACAACCATCACTGATGGCACATGGACTGGAAGGCAATGTTTTCTGTAACTCCAGTGTCTAAAATTTCCACAACCAGGCTGCAGGTCATTAATTAACTCTGACCATTTTATGAGACCAGATGAATGGCAATGACATTATTGCTCTAAAAATAATTGCCACGGACTAAAAAGCTCCAGTTCTCTATCTTTGTGTTTCCATTTGCTTTCCATTTCCAATGGGGATGGAACAAGTGAACACCACCATACTTTCAGACCTTAACTCACATCCACTCTCAGGAGCAACAGCTTGTCTCATCCTCCTCCACAGGCAACTGTCTGAAACGTACCAGACTTCCCCCAGTTTCCACCATCCCTCTGTTATCTGCTACCAAAGTTCAGGTTCAGTGCCAAGATTTCAGTTTGCAACAACATTGTTCTCATTCTCTCCAACCTAAAGAGAGATGGAGTCACTGGCAGAGACACAAATGAGATGTTTTGAAAACATTATAAGCACCTTGCCTACTAGATACCTAGGAAACAAATGCAGTGTGGTGGGAAAAACTCTTAATTGAGCTGTACAGCCTCAGAGCATGACCAAGTTATTCAGAAAAGAGCAGCAGTGTAATAAAAATTAGAATTATTACAAACCCCTTGGACTGTAAAGTAATCTCAAAGTTAACTAACACAAAATCACATTGCATTTGCTTACCTTAAGTGGGCATTTAAGCTGGCAAGAAGTACCACTTGGAATTTTCTGTGCATCCTTCTAATCTGCAAATTGATTTACATTTAAGAGAAGAATATAAATGAAAACAATGAATTTTAAAAAAACAATACTACTCCAGTTTATCACATTGCACCAGAAACTTGGTTACTCTACTTCTTCCATTGCTATTGTATTCACAGCTGGAGAAGCATCTACTAGGGCATGCTGTGGACAGGATGTTAAATATAAGAGAAAAAAATCATGGTAAATAATAAATCACCTACATCATCTGTTAAGTTGTTATCATTTTCTCTGTCGTGTCATGACTGAAGATTTCCAGATGATATTTAATTTGGGAGAGGATACCAAATTCAATCTTGGAATTAGCTCTATGTCTGTGTGTGTGACAGCACACAAGCTTTCAAATATAGCAAGTTGTAAATTTACCCTCTCTGCCCAGAAAGGATAATTTCTTAAATCCCAGCACAACAGAGGAGTTAGGACCACATGATCAGAAACATAGGCCTAATTTTGTGTGTTAGGCCTGTCCCTGTAAAGCTTGGCTTTTACAAACTGAAGTTGAAGTTTGAAGCTCGAAGTCCAAATAAAATTTGAACGTTTGCAGGTATTTTGTCTTATCTGACACACATACATATATAATATACAACTGTGGAAGCAATGCCCTTCCTTATACATAAGGACTTGTTTATTTTTTGTCTTACAATGAGGGTGCTGAGGCACTGGAACAGATTGCCCAGTGAAGCTTTGGATTCCCCCTCTACCTGGGAGTCTTCAAGGTCAGGCTACAAGGAACTGTGAGCAATGTGATCTACTGAGAGATGTCCCTGCCCCACTATAATGGCTTCTCAGTTTTACTTTCTTTTCTTACACAGGTGTATTATGTATAGTCACACTAGCAGGAGAAAGAGACAAAAACACAACTACTGCTTTTAGCTCTACAGAACAACACTGCTTTGTTGCTTTTCCATAAGTCTATTTGAAAACTGAAGGAGAAGAAGATGATGAAGACTTGTCCTGACCAAACCTAGTGCATTTGCTAGTATTTGGTCAGTGTAACACTTTCTGCTGAACCATGAGTACTGCTCAACCTTCACTTTTTAAGTGCTTTTTCTTTCTGGATGTACCATATGCCTTCTACCTGCACCACTGTTGGTGTTCCACCAGAAGCAGATTCAGGACAATAACAAATAAAAATGGCATTAACTCTATTGGTGAAACATCAAAGCCAAGGCTGCCTCGTAGTCAAAATAAAAGACAGACAGTAAGTAAATGCCTATAGATTATAGCTAGTAAATACCATGGCAATTCAAAAATTACTGCCTAGTGACTCTCAGATTTATTTATTTTTCTAATTTCAAAGACTCCAATGAGTAAGCAGTACAAAAAGCAAACTTCTTGCAGAATGAAGAAACCCCAAACACAAAAAGGACAGCACGTCTGTTTAGCTGCAAGTGCACTAAACTGAATCAATTATGTTGCTTTGGGCTATTTTTTCCTCTATGCTAAGAAACCTTAAATAGATGCAGCATCCCATTTTTGCAGTCTCTGTCAAACACCTACATGTAAGAAGGGAGGGAAGAGGCATTGTGAATAACCCTTACTTTGTCTCTTTCAGGGAGCCAGCACAGTAACTCACTTCTGTTGTGCATGAAATGCCAAAGCACTTGCATAGGAGCAAAGGCACAGTTCAGATTGCATGGTGAAAAGCTTAACAGCTGCAAAAAACCACTAAATGTCCTTTTCCCCTCTAGGTCTATTACTTTCTCCTAACTGCTCCCACTGGGTTATATTCTCAGTTGGAATGAACCAAAACCAATGAAGCACAGCTTACTGGCACTAGTTGTTCACCTATTGTAAAATCCCCTTGTAAGCAGCATATTCATGCCACTCATCATGTCGAGGATCCCTTCTCCTCACACACAAAAGAACACCTTTCTCTTCTTCTACAGAACTCATCAAGACCTGTGAGTCTGTTCAGTGAGCTCTGCTCCAAAACATTATCTGATTTCAATTATAATGACAGAGAACAATATTTTTTCTAAAAATAAGAAGCTGACACAAGGATATAAATACAGGACCTGCTCTCTCCTGAGATTTCTACCACCTCTCTTCCTCCCTACCCACTACTTTCTCCTCTGCTCTTCTCTTCTTTGATCCTTTCTTCCTGGTTATCTATTTAATTTAGACTACAAGCTCTTCTAAGCAAGAGGCAGTATTCTCAGGGGTTTGAAAAGCATCATCTCAAACTTAGGGCATTCTATTAAAGAGCTATTTATAAATAAGGCTCTGTTGCAGGATGAAAGTGATTTATTTGTCATGACATTGACATTAATTCAACATATACCTTGTACAGTGTTCAGCTCATGGAAGGGTGGGAAGTGTCATGCGATCTTTGGTCTTAAGATTCAGTTTTTGGAATTCCTGATACATGGTAATTTCATTTAAGAAACTGCATTTTAAAATTAAAAACAGATGGAAAAAATTCCACTTCTGTAAGGAGAAGAGTGCCAGTTGTGAAATTCAAATGTTATGTTTATTTCACATGTTAAATTATATATAAGGTGCCATGTTAAATTATACATATAGGAAGAGCTCATGTAAGTGAGGCAAAGTCTCTCCAGATTACTCTACTTTTCTCTTTCAAATGAGAAAAATCTGCCACCTCCTTCTCCTTTTTATTTTGTCAGCAGAAGGTGAGAGCTGTGTTAAGTTCTGATTGCAGGCACATGCCACAAGCCTTTAAGGGATATTTAGCTTCACCATGCCCATCTGAACCTAAAGGCATTTTCTGGCATTCAAAACACCTCAGTGGCATCTACATTTCCAAGACAAGAAGGCACTTGCTTTCTCCCGTGTGGAAAAGCACCCTTCAAGAGGCTGCTGTATCCTTTCATTGTTGCAATCAATACACTGGGATTTCCAGACAGTAGCATCTGAAATGACACACCTATCAGTAATATAGAAGGTGGCCTGCCAGAAAATAAAAAAAATATATTCTTGCGGTCAGTTGCAGAGTTATTTCCATCACTACTGTTCCAAGTGTTGGACAAATACATTAAATTTAGGTAATAATATCCATTCCTTTATGACCTCACTGAAAATGGGAAGGAAGTCAAGTACAGTAACAGGCAAAACATGTGGACCCCACTCAAAAATTAATTACCATGTCTACTGAATGCCAGAACTGTGGCAATTATGAGGTTTGGAAGCAATTTATTTAGGGTACATAAAGTACTTGTTTCAACTGCTCATTATTGCTACTCCCCAGAAAATTCATTAACAAGTACCAGAGTGATGAATAGTGTCAGTGCTCACTTTGTTTCCTCTCCTGTGGCTGGGCCACCATCCTCCTTCACATTCTGAGCAGCTGCACAGGTGACCTGAAGTCCTGTGCCCAAAGGAACAAGATCTAAGGCACAAAACTGTGCCCAGTTTAGCAAAATTTCACTGCATTTTGGAGGAAGACTATTTTTCTTATATTTTTTTCTGAAAATTTTCTCCTCTAGCACCTCCAAAAGATTATTTGCTGCTTACAGTATATAGCTAGCATAAGCAATTCCACAGCTCAGTCTCTAATGCTGCTCCCTTTGTCCACCCAAGGTTCATCTTGAAGGTGACAGTAACTCGATGCATCACAACTCCACATTCAAAAAGAGCTGTTGAGACAAATGGGACTATGGGCATCTTACCAAAATGAGGAGAACACCACCACAGTGGCTGATCTTTGCCACTGTACATAGATGAGCTCCAGCAAACCAACTGAGATGTTTATCCATGCCTTCCTTCTACAACATGTACTTACTAGTGGAAGACATAGGAATCTTAGAAGATGATGGTTTATTTGAAGAGTAAGAGCTATCACCTGACACATCTGGTGTGACACCTGTGCCCAGGTGGGTACTCAAGATGCAGACAGTCCTAACAAGATTCAAATTACATTCCAGCACCACCACAGACAAAGACAAAACATTTGAGAAGAAGTAAAAAGTTACCTTTTCCAAATGCACTCCTCCCACCACATCATCTCACTGTTTTTGCTTAAAATTCAACTAACAGGGCTTTGCATTACTGAGGTACTTGAAGGAGAAGATGGAAAGGTAGCATCTGAATTGTTCACCACAAATATCTGGGAATGTCTTTCCAGCTGAAAAAACCAAAATTCATCACCTTTTTTTCTTCACCAGAAATTGTAACATAAGAATAAAAATGTTGTCAATGCTGGGGATGACAACTATGAGCTGATCCATCTGGAACACCCAACAAACCAGAATGAAGGAAGAACATGAGCAGTAACAGCCACCATCTAGATGGCAGAAAAAAGATCAGTTCTGTGGATGTTTCTTCCCTCTGATCCCAGACTCTCAACTAAATTGCCCAAGTTGTCTGAAGAACACATTTCCCCATAAGTCTCAGCAGCTCCATAAATATTTTATTCCTCTTCTTTTTCCAGCCACTTGTCAATTACTTCTACTTCCATGTGTTCACTCCTTGCATCACTCCTGATCTTCCTGCATCCACCAAATGGAGAGGTATAAACTATCACTTCCCTTTTTTCGCCTCTGGAAGAAGAGACCTTCCACATAACTGCAAACATCACAGTTTCAGGCCATTTCCAAGCATACTACTACTACTTTATTTATTATTAGTAGTATTCATCCCTTTCCCATATTCCCTATAGCACATCAGGTTCATGGGAACAAGAATGTTTGTGGATTTCTAAACGGTTCTCTAATTTTTTTTTTTTTTTTGCCTAGCAGAAAAACTCAGAAATGCTCCTTCTGCATGCCAATTTCACTGCAAACACCTGATCTGAATTCTGACTAATTAAGCAAATGAGACTACCTTGGATGGAAACTGGTCTGCCTTAA
This sequence comes from Heliangelus exortis, assembly GCF_036169615.1. Lineage (NCBI taxonomy): Eukaryota > Metazoa > Chordata > Aves > Apodiformes > Trochilidae > Heliangelus > Heliangelus exortis. Next base: position 15,839,141 of record NC_092432.1, on the reverse strand, counting down.
CATATGCCTGAAAGCTTATCAGAGAGGGTGTTTTCGGATCAAGAACTTCTATTGCCAAAAAGTTCATGGGATGTTCACAGGAATACTGGAGTTATTTACATTAATAAAACATTACTTCAGTACTGGTGTGGAGAAAATGCAGGAGAGTAAGTAATGTACCCGACCCCAAGCTTGCCTCGTGCCTACATGATGCATGTTAATTGGTGCTTCCCAAATTAAATAATAATTTTTTTTTAATTCTCTGCTAGACCAGAATTACATTTTCTTATACCAAGGTACTACAAATAAGGGTATTTCCCATTCCATGTCCTTAGTCCTCCTACTTAAGTGAGGAGCACTGAAAAGGAAGGTCTGTGTTACAGGGAAAAACAAGCATTTCTTGGAGACATCTGTGATTCAGCCAATGAGCAATCCTACTTCCAAAAAACAAATTGCCACTTTTCATGTTTGACCACATTTTTTTGCCACAAACCAATATATAAAAAATATTTAAATTTGGAAGTATTAAATAAGCAATCCAAGCATATTAACTGAGCAGTCTGTTCAGTTATGGCCCACAAGCCATTTTAAAGGCAAACCCCATGTGCCAGTATGTATTTATATAGGGCTATACATTCTCGCTTACACTGCAGGAAAAGACAAATGTGTTCTTCAATGTTACATAAAGTTTAGAGTTCATGGGGATTGTTTCTAATTTAAAAAACAAATCATCATCTCAGCAGAGGGAAATCTAACATGTAGAAGCCTCCAAAACTCAGCAATACCACGTTTTTACATTCCTAGCCATATATTAAACAAGAAAAATTTACAAGGAAATGTTTCAAGCTGCTGAATATATGGCAGAATTCACTCTGTCTGCTAAGAAACTGTGTTTGAGAAAAGGCATGTGATGTCTTTCAGTGAATGCTAAGATACTACAGTAAAGAACTTGGGCCAAAAAGTTACTACTGAAGTACCTTTTAAATTAGCCATTACCTTGCTCCATAGCAAGATAATCCCCATCTAGCTTAAGTTACATTAACTTCAAACCTTCTTCCTGTCATCTTTAGGAGAAGGTTGGAATTGTTTCTAAATGGACAGAGTATGAAGCCTCAGTACCCCAAAATAAGCTGTTCAGAAAGAAGCTACTTGGAACTCATTACCATGCAAGAAACTGTGCCTGCTATAATCATCATCCAGGCACAGGGGACCACTTCCTCGTACAGCTGGTCCTGGGGGAGCAGAAACACTGTCGTGCCAGCCAGGCTCTTACACGCTGCTGCTCTGGAGTCCCTGAAGCTGGTTAAAGTGTCAAACAAATTCCAATTCCCTCTACTATGCAATTAAGAAATCACAGCACCCACAGTGTGTACACAGATGTTACCCTCAAAATGCTGAGCGACTGGTGTCAAATGACAGAGCTTCCTCCCATTTCATTCAGTTACTTTGAGATTCCATTATCAAGCCAAAAATACAATACAATAATGCAGCAGCATCTTCCCACTGGATTCTTTTACACACATACTTCAGTTCACTGCAGAAAAGATTTCCAAGATGATACTTCAAAAAGATCAGCTATCTTTTTGAGCTTAGGCTGACAAAGGTGAGGAGGCATTGTATACTGTAAAGCAGCTACCCCAGACAGAGAGGTTTGGAAGCACTGATAAGATAATGATAATAAAAAAACCAAGGTGGAAGAGGTGGATGAAGGCTCTGCTCCAGCCAAGTTGTATCACACAGGTAAACAGTACAAAACTGGTTCTAGGGTTGTGCTCCAAGAACCTCTGTCCACAGTAGAAAAATATATCTTGCCAAGCAAAACTCAGACATGCACACCACTGGTTCTGTGCAGGCTGCTACATTTGTCAGCAGCAGCCCCGAGAGATCTTTTCTCATCCTTTACCTCACATAAAACTCCAGATATCCACCCAGAACACTGCCTTGGTGTGTGCTATGGCACACCGCAGTCCTTTTCATCCTCTTCTTTAGGCATTAGCATTTAGGGAGAAAAATGCAGAAAAATTATGATTTTAACTATCTTTTTCCACTGGGAGTAGAGCTCAAATGACCAAAGAGCTTTTCTCCTTCCCTATCTCTATCTCCCATCCACACTTCACTAGTGCCTCCTTCCTTCACTTAATTATAGTACAGGCATGCAAAACAGTCTGTTCAGCAAATGGTAGCAGAACTATCTTTTACCCTAAAATTTTCAAGTGAAGTTGCTGATTTCTGTATTAGCAAAAGCATAACTTATCACCACCTCCAACTTCGAATAAACCCATCCAACACATATTGATAGTTAACAATAAATTACCCATTTTATCTATAAAGTGATGAACCCAACACAGAAGAGATGATCCCCAAGGCAAAGACTCTGTAAAAAACTCCCATTTTGATTCATAACTGGTATTTTTCTTCATGCACAAGTTCAGACAAAATAGATAGCACTGTAGATTTTTATCTTCATCAAAAGTAACAGAACCAACAACTACTCTGCTTTTTGATTAATCGATCTTACAATGAAGCAAAAGCTGAGATGGATTCTTATAGATAATAGATGTACAGGAATCAAAGTCTGCACTGCTATTACAGAGTGAACAGCTAACAAATATGAGCTACAAAATGGTATTCAGACTCCAAACACTAACTCAACTTAAGTTTAAATAGCAAATAAGACCAGCATTGAACAATGCACTAAGGACACCCAAACCTAGTCAAATAAATCATCTCTCTGAACAAGTAAGCTTTTAAACAGGAATAGAGGAAACAAATCATTATTTTTTCCTAACTTCCAAAATAAAGCTACAGCAATAACAAAACCAACGCGAGATTTTAGAATATCCCTGTATGCCAAATTGAAGCACTTAGTGGTATTTCAATTTTCTTTTCCATTTCAGTTTCCGACTCACTGAAGCATCCTCCTCAGTTTTTACAATCTTTTTCAACAACTCTTTGTGAAAAAAAGAGATACACTGTGCTGCTACAAACCAATTCTCTTTTCCCTATTCGCCTAAATGCACTTTTACTAGCAAAGGGGTTTGAAGCTATGGAAGGCCTTCTTCAAAGCACACTGCCCATACGAGGGGGGGGAGGTCAGCTGGGAGAATCTGTACTACAGTGCAGCACTCAGGACACCATCCTGCATTTTCATTTGACATACACCAGATGTTTCTGTGGAGAGACTACGTTTTTAGAGAACCTTCCCAAGACTGTACTATCAAGTACTGCAGTTACTGACTACTAACCACAAACAAGCCTTGCTTTCTTGTCTCTCAACTGTTCCATTTAAGAAATCAGCTGCAGAAATATTTCCAGGCTTCTGGTTGCTTTGTATGGGTCTCCAAGAACCAGAGCAATATACAGCATTGTGTTCCCTGCACACTCAGGAATTTAAGTCTGTAGTGAAACATGGACTTCCTTTGATTATGGATTAAAAGCTGAGTACATGAGGGCACTTCTGAAGCTGCACCCCTGTCATACTTTCCTTAAAAAGAACTTGCACAAGTACTGAGAAAGAGACAAAACCCCCAAGCAAGCAGCCATCCGCATCTTACATACTGACTGAAAGTACCACTTCTCAATGAAAAACTTTGTACCAAAATGTGGCTAGAGAGGGGAAAACTTTGGAATAAAGCATCTCAGCAGCAGTAGAAAGGACAGAACAGTTCAATATCCTGAAATAAAGCCTTTTCATTTTAAGAGGAACTCTGCAGAACTCAGAAGATAAGCTTTGCTTTCAGCAGGATTCGTGCCCTAGCAGAGTCTGATTTCTCATTCCTGTAATCTACATAACCAAGCTTCCTTGGGTGCTGCTTAAACACTCAGCTCATTTTGTTACCCATAGTTCCTTTGATGCTCTCCCCTAATCCTCAAGCACAACAACTCCAACACAGCTCTGCTACACTGCTGATCACTGGCAGCATTCTCATGCCCTCCTTCTGCTGCATGGCAATTTGCAGCATGGTGGTCATTTAATAACCCAGCATCTGCTTTCCTCCAGCAGCACAGTGTTTTGGATTACACCTTTAAAAAAACAAGCAAACAAACCCCAAAACCCCAATAAAACATCACTTTAAAAAAGTCCTTAAGCCAACAAACTCATTACTAAGGGGGTTTTGTGCCTAGAAAACATGGATTTGATCAGAAAGATTCACTGGTGGGACAGATAGTCCCAGCTTGACTGTTCCTTTCTATGAAGACAACTGTTGTTCCAAAGAAATAATGAAGCCCTTTGACTATCAAAAATCACCCACAAACATACAAAAGGCCGGGGAGGGGGTGTCAGCAGCAGGTAAAGAGAGGTAACAGCAAATCCTAAGAATGGAGGGTCAGGTCTCATATCCTACCCTCACACATCACCTCTGACCACAAATCAGTAACTGAAAACAACTCAGCACAGCAGAGCTGGTGAGAAACACACTTATCAGCTGTGTTCTTATTCTTGACATCCAGACAAAAATCGAAGGAGATGGCAGTAGCTGAAAGCTTTTTTCAGTAATGAGGGAACTGAAGTTTCCAGTTATAATCCTGGCCAGCCTTCCTCCTTTTTAATACTGGGGGAGAAGAGACAAATACTATATTTTCTGAGACCATGGGGCTGCCATGTGGCTCTTATGCTGGAAAGGATTAAAGCACAGGATCACGGAGAACTGTTAGAAGAACAGGACCAGGAAAAGCATATAGATGGGAGCTAGGGATTCTTCCCTTTGACAGTACAACATGGATCTTAATGCTTCCCCAGGATCTGAAGAACAAGGGGTTACTCCTCAGAAAGTTAATACTGACAGTTTTAAGTGTGCTTGGCAACAAGACCAAGAGGCAAATTCTCTATAGTTTCTCTGCTATATTGCAAAGCAGTGAAAGTAGAGTCAGTGGCACCACAGATTTACATCATCATAAAAGAGCTGGACTCTGTTCACATCTTGTACCATGGACACAATGAATAGGACAGGGAACTTGAAAAAACACCACCACAATATATATTTGAAGATATATATTACCTCCTGGTAAGAGACAAGACTACGGTTAAACAGAAGCACTCCTTCATTTTCTAGACCTATAAACTGCTGCAGCTCCATTGCCATGACTGCCAAGGCTCTGTTAGCATCAAGAACTCAGAAACAAAATATCTGCTGAGTACTAGTCTACCATGCACACACACTAAGTTATGAAAGCCTTAGTCTTATAAGGCACCCAGGCTTGTGGGAGCTCCTGCCACTTCCATCGTTCTCTACCTCCAATACAAAATTTGCCACCTCCTCCAGCTTCATTTAAGTTGCATAACAAGTTCTGCCAGAGAATCCACCTTTGTCAGGAAAGCAATACACGGAGCCATAACAAAGTAATAGTAATAAATGAGTAGTGGCTTATATTGACAGTGAACTGCTGGGTATGATGAAGAAAAGATGCTCGCTTGCTACATACATTGTGGGATATTAAAATCCATGCTTGCTATTTCCAGCTATGAATCTACTCAGTTAATATGCTTGAAGCCTCTCTTTTCCTAAAGCACTGAAAAGTAACAGCCTAAAAAATAATCACAAATTATATGGAGGCACATTCAGAAAGTCAAGGGAAAATGGTACTAAGGGGTTATATAGTTCTTTTGTCAGGTGACAAGAACCCAAAGGGCTTGCTGTTTGCCAGTAGTTTTCTTTACATACATTCACATTGATGTTCTTCATTACATTTTGTTTGATAAAATTCTCTGGCCAACTTCACAGTCAAATGTGTTCCTTGTACTGACCCTTCCTAATGAAGTATGTAATGAAAGGCAGTGTCAGGAAAGCATGGCAGCTGCCTGAGCAGGAACTAAATGCACATGAGCATTGCACAGGTGTCAGACAGAACTTTCTTGTTTACAATGATCTGTTCATGAATAAACACATATACCAGGACATCCAGGCCACCAAGGCCTGCTTCCTTGACTGGAACAGAAATCTCTCAGCAAAAAGGGTCTCCAAGCTAGAGTGTGCAAACAAACAGTATTTCTAAAGGGAAAGAGAGGGGTGAGAAAAGAAGACAGAACAGTATTTTTATGTAACACAGCCCAGCTTATACTACAGAATTTTGCTGGCACAGTTATGTCAGTAGTGAGAAAAAAAAAAAACCAAAATACGCCCACAAATGGCATCACAATGCCAACAAAGCTTCCCATAGAGATTAAAGTTTTCATCAAGACTGTCATTTGGTCAGTACAGTTCCTACCACTTAATCAGATGATTTTACAATATGCAAAGGCATCCCTTTGACACTACTTCACTGTCCTCTCAAGCAAAGAACTATGCTACCTACACATCCTGCTTTTTGCAGGTATTAGATACATCCTCCCTAAGGGACCTCTCTGAGCAGGGCAAAGCCTCCCAACAGCGAGTACTACACCTCTGATGTGCAGAGCTCAACCTCATCCTGGCATGGAACCAAAGCAGGACACACTATAGTCCCTCCCAACTTCCCATTTCAGAAGCTACAGAAAGCAGACCCTACCCACAGTATCCACAGCCTGTTAATCTCTCTGCAACAGCAAGACACCTTGCCCAATTAGAACTTTGGAGAAATATTCATCCTGACCCTGACTAAGATGAAGCACTTCTTTCAAAAGCTACAGTGGCACAGTGCCAGCACTTGGGAGTCCAAGTGTTCTGTGTTGGAGCCAAGAGTTATTAATTAGTTTTATTAGTGGCAGGTCCTTAATGTGAAGTGACAAGGAAAGAGAGAATATCCCATCACTACTGAAATATAAATTGTCCAGATTTCAGTTTTGCTGTTCCACAACACATGCAGGCGACCAGCCAGGGAAGAGTGAAGAGTGAACGCAGCCAAATGCCTGTATTCAGTGTTCCTGTATATTAATGGCATACTGAAAAGACTCTGTTACCTCAGGTGGCTCTCCAGGGAACTGCTCATGAATTTTAATTATGAGGGAGGGAACATTTTGAAAAATAATGCCGCCTGCATGTTAGCATTAAGCATGGCCTAAGCTACAGCAGTCACTTCCCATGAAAACAAAATAAGCAAGATGAGGGAGACAAAGCCTACCCGCTTTTGCTTCAGCAGGACTGCCAGTCTGAGGGAAAGAGGATTTGGCCTCAAGGATGGATTCAACATGCAGACATCAGCCTGAAAAATGTTATGAGCACAAGCAGTATTAATTCTTTTACAGACTAATACAGGCATGTAGGTAATCAGGTCGCATACTTCAGAAGACAAATGTTTGGAAATAACAGTCCCTTCTCTAAGACCTCAAATAAAACATTGTCACTGAACAGGTTAGAAATAAATCTCCAGCACAGCTGTATGCCTTCAGTCCTGCAGCTTGTTCTTCATTGTCCACTGTGATAGCTAAGACTTCTAAGCTGCCCAGGCTGGGACTGCTGTGTATTGCAACAGCCCTCAGCAGCCAATTCCCAGCTCACTTCCATAGGCTGATGTAGTTAAGTCAGCTTATCTGGTTTGCATCAGGGTTTTTAAAGTATTTAGCTAAAACCAACAACTTGGGACCCTAGATTAGATGAGCTGATAGAGAGCAACGAGAAAAAATTGTCCGTGCTGAAAGTATCTTGAACAAATGCATAACACGAGTTTCACTGCCACCTATTAGTTGCACCAGGGTAGTACTGAGGTCTCAAAAGCTACTGAGAATCACACCAGGCTTTACAGCAACACATGCCAAGAGAATACTGGTAAGGAACATCAGATACAGGATGGAAAGTGCAATATGAGAACAGAGGTGAAGGAACCTACGTGAGCTAACACCACAACTTGTTACAGAGCACAGAATTTACACGCTGCTCTACTCCTCTATCCTGTGCCACTTGATTGTATGACATACAATATTAATGCTTCCAACATTTGCTACAAGATGGATCCTCCCTATTACAATACAAGGAATAGGAGTATAAATAAAAGCCTTCAGACAAGACCTCCAACTAAACAAGATGTCAATGTTGTTGCTTAAAACTGCTAGTGAGAAATAGAAGATCGTGACATCAGTTCTCTGGTAGTCCTTCACTTCCCCTGCCAAGTAAAGCCAAAACACCCTTGGAGCAGAAAATAAGTACTTCCAACAGTCCATACAGCAGAAGGTGACTTTTTCTACTTGGAAGGATAAAATAAGAGGAGAGGGGAAGGGGAGAGGGAAAGCAAAGGAAAAAGGAGTAAATAAACAGCCATTCAAAGCAAATACTTGTGTCTCCTTTGCCATAAAGGCCTCCAATCAGAGCACTGCTCTGCAGCAAATACTGCAGATCTGAGCAATCAGAGTTATCTCTGAATAACAGTACACCTGCAAGAAAAAACCTGGAAAAACATTAAACTGATGGAAAGCTTTAAAGCAGCTGCGTTAAACAAAGACAGCTACAGCTACTCCTGCAAGTTCTGAAGTAAATAATTTCCCACTGGATAAGAAGCCCCATGGACTAAACTAATAAAGAGAACTGTATGATCTAATGGTAATATTTTTAATTAAGTTAGCTTTATCAGATTGGCAGGAATGAAGCGATACCCTAAAGAAAACTAACCTTCAAACAGGAGGGGAAAGAAAAAAGGGGGAGAGTACATTTGCATTCAGACACCCATGAAATTCCAGGAAAACTTCAGAACACCAGTGACAGACCTCTTATGAATGCTGTTGCAGCTGAAAGACAAGCAGCTTCACATTGTGTCTTTTCATGAAGAGGAGGACAAAGTAAAAACAGTTGCCTTGTTTTAAGGAAAAAGTCAGAGCCCTTAATCTTCTCTCACTGCTCTGCTTTCCCAAGCTGCCAGGGGGGAAAAAGCCCCACACCCATGGTAACTCCATGACACCATTCCCAAACCAGAGCTTCCCCCACTCATCAACAATTTCTTCTACTAATAAATAAAATTAAAAAATTAAGGGATGGAAAAGGCTTCAAAAAGCCACAGGCAGCCAAAGGCACTGACCATTTCTATTTCAGAGATCTATATAAAGTACTTAAAACTACACGGCAGTGCTGCTCATATCACAGATGGGAGCTGCTGATTCATAAAGATGGACCCAAAACAAGTCTGAAAACTGTGCTGTCTACATTAAGGTAACAGTTTCATCAAACACTCAGGGGTCAAGACAAGCTTTTCCCCTTGTTACTCTTGTTTTCTTTTATTTTGAAAGCAAAAATATATCATGCACCAAATATACAGTTAATAATGCTTTAGAAGCTCAACTTTGGACTGCATAAGCACAACTGCACTACCTCTGATTTAATTTTTTTAAGGAACTGACTCATTAGCACATCCATTTCTGCTTTTTAAGAACTTGGAATTAACTATACAGAGAAGAAGCTGGGAAACAGTTACTTGCCACAACCAAAAAGATTTTTCTAGTATGTTCAAGAGCCAGGAATAATGATTCTCCTTGTCATTATTTTTCACAGCAACACTCTGAGTCTTCTCATCCTGAAAGTAGCAACCAAAATGGCTCTTCATGCAACACTGTCCAAGAAATGGAACACAAATTATGAAACATGGAAGAGCTGAATAGGAAGGAAATAAAAGTGGTTTTTATCTCCCCTTTCTAATTGGGATGAACAGTACACATGTTCATTAAAAAGAGAGAAAAAGCCTATTAACTGTCAAATAAAAGAAAAATATTAAGGGAACACTCACAAATGAAGCTCTGTCTGTACAAAATGAAAAATACAAAACAAAATTGCAGTCTATTATGCTAGGTTTTTCAGATCATCCTGTAGCAAAAGAGCAAGCCCCATCTCTGAACATTCAACTGTCATCTAACTATGGCTCCTTATTAGCTCCTGTAAGCTTTGCTTGAGGCAGAAAGAAAAAAAAAAACATCCTCATCTTGGACAGCTATTAAGGCACAAGTTTCTCAAACTGCAGACTGCAGCACTGATTTGGCTCAAGAAAATTATTTTTATATTCCAAACTTTTAACTAAGTAGTAAAAGCTCCAAATTTAAAGATCAATGTGTGAGAGATTAAGGATAATGCATCCACACAAATAAGTCCAGGGTACTCTTTCCAAGGAAAGCATACAGCTATTTAGCTAATTTTCTGTGCTTAAAAACTGGTAGGAAGACTAGAGTGAAAAAAACCCAAATAAATTGTATGGCTAAAAATAACATATTTAAGTTGCATTTACCAATTGTGAGATATTTGGATGCTGGCTTGCAATTTATTTTTTTTTTTAATTGGTATCTCTGACAATGGGACACAATCAGCAGTGTTTCTAAATGCACTAGAATTGAGTTTGAAGAGCCAGAACACCAACAGACCAAGTTCCTCCACTGGCAACACCCTGCAAGGTTTATGGTAGCCCCCATGCTTTCAACAAATTGGTTTTATGCTCTTCCTTTCAGACTTCTAAGGCTTCTCCTCAACCCCCTAACCCAATCCCCTCATGATTACAGTATAGTTTCAGGACACTAGGTTCTTCTGGTACTGCTGCTGCAGTTCTGCCCCAGGCCCCTCTCACTGCTGTGCTCAGATCTCCTTTGCCCACCGCAGCTTCTCTGAAGAAGTCAGTCCAACAGCACTGTGCAATGGAGCATGAGAGATTTCCGTGGCTCTTTGCCAGGCTCCACTGCAGACCACAGGCATTTTGCCAGCACAAAGACACAGCCCTTTCCAGGGATCATCCAGGGTACAAACAGCCAAATTTCAGGCTCTTCATGTGGCATGGAGGGTCTTCATTTGTACCTACTGAGAGGCAAGCACAAGGCTAGCACAGAATACAGAAACTATTACTGCTTTAAACATCTCAAAAAAACCAAAACAAGCAAACAAAAACCAAACAAAGCAGAGATGAGAATTAGGGAGAAGCAGAGGGGCTCAGCACCGACATGGAGGAAGTTTGAAGGAAATGCACAGCCTGGGTCAAGCTGGTTCCCAACTCCAAGCTCTTGCAAAAATTCCCAGCTTCAACATCCTCTGCCTTCCTCCCCACTGCCTTTCCTCACCTCCTCGGAGAGTTCATATTTTGATTAAACACATGAGAAGTGTCTTTATTATTCAACAAAGCCCTTCAAACGCTCCCATGGGGGACCGAACGCCTGCACTCTGGAAGGGAAGCGCGCGGTGCATTTGGGCAGGCTCTCAGCAGGGCTCCAAAGCTGAGCAATAACACGTTAATGATAGGATACGTGATAGATGATCTGACCACTGTGGACTTGTGAGCATGCAGAGGTAATTGCTTTACAGAAGCACAAAGATTCTCCTCTGAGTACTGCTGGAAAGAGCTGCTAGGGAACTGGGGTAAAAGCAGCTTCAGAGGAGTACACACAAGCTAAGCAGTGTTTAATCACTGTAGTGCCTTACAACATGCCAGCCTTAATACTATTATCTAAAGGCACACAATGGTGTATGCATGCTACAAACACAACCATCTTCCCACCCATCTTTCTAAGTTGTGCAACCAACACTATCTGCCAACACACTGTTTAAAGCAGTAAATAAGCCACCGGATGGCCAAACACCCAAGTCAGAAAACAGCTCCAGCAACGCAGAAAAGAAAATTAAAAAGCCCTTTATCCTCCTGCCTATGTAACATACCAAAGCCAGGCAGCTTTTTCACGGCCTGCTGTATGGCTGTGTTTGGATTAGTGCAATGTGAACCGCAGCAACTGCTGTTATGTAACTAAACCCTGAGTATACAGTTGTCATTCTGGGTAAATTTAACTCTGCAGGTTTAGGACAGAGCTCTACCGCCAGGCAGACCTTGTCAAATAATAGAAATTTAAAGGCACAGGAAACCTTTTTTGGTTTCCCTCTTGCAAAGAAATAATGAGATGGGTTGCTCCCACACAGGCCCCAGTCTGCCTGTCACAGAAACCGGGTGTAACAACCACTGCAACAACAAGCTGAGGAACAACAAACCCTGGGGACAGTACGGCTACTCTGACACCAAGTTGGCTCCCTCCTCCTCCTCCACATGTGTTCAGACAGCAGGTACTGGTAATGCAGACAGGTCCAGGGCTTAATGCAGTGAGAAGCCACAGTGCACGTGCTTGTACCGTGATGAAATCATAACAGGGAGCCTGATAATGAGACTGGAGTGTATTATTAGCACTGTTACGAAACAGTTTTAGCACTTGCAATTAGTGCTTCCCTATGACTAACATTAATCTGGGAATCTGTTTTCCTTCTTCTAACATTTATCAACAAACAAGTCACTGCATTACCTTTAGCTGAAACTGGTGAATAAGCACTGACAGTGTAACAATAACAGCTCAAACAACTAACATCTAAAAACAAACATGAAAAGGAGCAGCAATAAACACATGAACAGCTCAGAACTGAAGTATTTCCAGAAAAGCCTCCTTGAACCTCCTTGATTATAGTCTCATTATAGAGCCTTTACATACACCATTCTAATAAATCTGAAGCACCACAAAGTTGCCTTTTGCATTTCACACAGCTTGAGAGGTTCATTTAGGTGAACAGATACTTCTTACCAGCTGATTCCTCCCCTGTTGTACCAGCACAGCTGTGCCACCTCCTGATCAGGCCAGAGCCCAGAGAACCTTAGCTTTCACTGGGATGTGCTTGCACTTGGGAGTGAAAACTGACTTTAGTCTCTGCTAGAACAGTTTTCACTTTTCCAAACAGGAACTTGTTTTCAAACTTAAATTAATCAGGACATTGCAGAGGGAAAGATCATTATCATCGACTTCCACTGGATTATTTCCTGATGGCAATTTATCCTTCAGTATACAGGCCAGGGATAGAACGTGTCAAAGCTTTTAGTAGATTATTCTGTTCCAAAGGAAAAGCATTCAAAGCAAACATGCTGAAACCCTGCAAGCTTAAAATCTGCTTGTGACATGATGAAAAGTGTATGCACTTTACATGTACTAAAGTGCTACACACGTTTTAACACCTTTAAAAGACAAGCACGATAGAATGCCTCTTGCAACTCAAAATAATTCTATTCATAAGCGAAGTACAACAAACTGCATAGTGTGAGAACAGAAAAAAAAGGGAAAATGGAAAAAAATAAACATTAGTTTTATAAAATAAAGAAAAAAGCATTCACTGATACATTTATAAACATGCATGTACCATTTGGGTAATGAAAACGACATGTTTGCTTTCTTCCAACTGCAAATCTTGTTGGGGCCGAAAAGCAGGATTTACAGAAGTTAACAGGGATTTCTAGACATTCTGAAAGCCAGCCAAGAAAGCAGCTCTGACTACGCAGCTGGACAGCCCAACATCCCAAGGGATCCAACTGAGCATGCCCATATCACCCATATAGTGCATGGCTGGCCAAGTCCAACCCCTTCCACATCAGTAGTTTTGCTGCTTATGCACTGCACCACAAATGTGATTTTTTTCTTCTTCTCTTTAAGAAAACTCAAGAAAGAAATCCAAGATTGTGCGAATGTGCAAAGGCATAACTTCTACAAATAAAATGCAATCAATACACACACAGACTGATGAATGGTAGGAGATCTAGGTGGTATAGCATTCTAAAACTGTAGATCTCTTCCCTAGAGATAAAAGCAGCTGGTCAAGGTGCTTTTCAGCATCTGGTGGATGGCACAGCTTTGGCCAAACCAACCCTACAGGTTCAAGACTTGTCTGACACAGACCTGCCTATATAGTACTATGGAGTACTAACAAAATTACAAGGTTAAAACCAACAATCAATGACATAACAGTTGATTTTCACTGTTTCCCCCTTCAAAAATACTTGTATCTGCAAACAAAAAGTGAATCTTTGGTGATAACAACAGAGGAAAGAGTTCAGAATGAGGTTTGACCAAGCACTTTTCAATTTCAACCCTTAAGTTATGTTCACTTGAAATACATGTAAATCCCTTCTGCTGACACCTGCTAAAAGAATTACACACTTATTATCAGAGCAATTCCTTTGCAATGCTACTTTAAAGTACCTGCACCAGATCAATGTTCTGCCTTTAAATACTTATGCCCCAGTTGTAGCATTAATAGACAAATTTTTCCACTAACACGTGAACTACAGAGTTTCCTTTCAACTAGAGAAAGGTAACTGATAGTAGCTGGCTGTTAGCTTTTATACACCAGCCTGGCACCAGAAGCCTTGCCCACCTTGAAGATTATATCAACCCAGACACTCCTCATCAATTCTCTGCCTGATGGTTACACCCACATGCCACACCCAGCTTTCCAATTACTCCTGGCTTCATCCTTCCCTTTTCCCTCTAGGCTTGCAGACAGTTCTGTATCTTGTTTCCTAACAGACATAAGAAGGCCTTTGATGTTCTCATCATTTCTCTTTAACTTCCATTACAGTCAGCATTTTTATTGAGACTGAAATTAGAGCTTAATGCTCCTAGTTTAAAAAAAACCTTCAAGTAAGTTCATGAAATATATGAAATGACATACATGTTTTTAAATACAAAAACCCTACCTAGCTCATTGGACTGGAGTTTCTTTACCTGAGACCACAATTTTCTTTTCAGAATCAAGCTGAAATGCCAGGCAACTAACAGAAGTCCTGAAAAGGCCCATCTAATGAGAGGGGAAGAATTTTTAAATATATACCTTCTTAGTGTTGAACTGGTCACAGTGATTTTGTGTGAGCTTGGTATTGCACAGTCCTCTATGACTTAGACTGATGACAGCAGGAGAAACAAGGTAATATATAATTACAGGGGGAATGATTGGAAGAAGTTGTTTAGGCAGCTGGCAAGAAGGATGCACCCACAGTAGAACACTGACTTTCTGATTAGCAGGTTCACACCTCAGTAATAACAATAGAAGTTTCATGGGTAGGACTTGAAAACTTCATCTTTCCAATACATTTAAGGAATGAAAATTAAAGTACTTAATTATCCAACCGAGGGAACTTGCTAGTCAAAGTCTACCAACATTGTTAAAATGCTTCTTGAGACAGGATTACAGTAACATAGCACTGAGAGTTCTCACATGGGACGTTGGTAGGAATTAAAAATCACAAAGGTTTGTTAACTTTTCTGACCATCTTAGACTATGAAAGCTACAAGTCTTCCAGGAGTCCTTGTTTGAGAGCATACAAAAAGTCTTATCAGTCCACACAGCTTTTATTAAAGACCTTTATTTGCTTTTCCATGAAATGAACACCGCTACTTCCCCTGACCTCTTCTCTTCTTGACCAGTACAATTTCTGGTGTAAGGCAAGGGTAAAATATTTTTTCCCCTTTTCTCAATTAAAAATGTATTCAAGTCTTAACAGATTTGCATTTCAAAGTATGGCATCAGGTACCCACACATCACAGCCTTCTCCACAGTGTCTGTTGTTCTTGTTCCCCAGCTACACCCAGGTTTTTAAGATGCCTGCAACTCATTTTTAGGTTAGCAGCAGACCTTCTGCTTCACCTGTGAGGACATTTTGTCTACTTTGACCAGTTTAAACTCCAGTTTACCTCAGACAAAGCTAGGTGCACATATGTCTTCCACATGGCAGTGTAACATCAGCAGAACCTCCTCATTACCTCAAAGCTGAGGAAACCTGGTAATCGAAGGAGGAAACCCAAGCTGCAGGGACTGAACAGAGAAGACAGAAGAGAAAGGCTGGGTCTTGCCTGTTCAGCAAGATGAGCACCAGGAAGAGCTACTTCAGTTCTTCTTGGGGCCAAAAGAGGGTGAAGACCACACACTAAATTTTAGCTATAAGAATCACAGATGGGTTTTGAAACTGCCCTGGGAAAAAAAACCAAAACATATTCATTTATTTGCAAACAGCTGAAATCTCAGAGCAAAGGACAGTTAGTTTGGGGACTGCCTGATGGCTCCATCATAACAGCTCATTATTTTCATGCTTTCATAGCCTAAGGACTTTGGGCACTTCAACAACAGATAAACTTCTGAGGATAATTAAAACATAACAAGAATTCCTTACTTAAATGAATACAAGAGTGAAAGCACAGAACAGCTCCCAACATGCCATGCTGGTATGTGACAAAAATTAAAATCAATGAAGAAAGATAACAAAAACCCAGGATTTGTTTTATTTTTAGGCACCTCCCAGTCTTTATTTCTACTTGCCCGTGTGCCTTTCTGGCTGGCTGAGTTAGTTACTCAAAGCACCTGACAGTTTCAGCTGACTCAAGGAACACATTTAAGCTTTATCTGTGCCACAGAGTTATTTGCATCAGCTCAAGAGTCTGTTCTTCTGACAGTTGTCTCATTTAATTGAGTAAAAAAAGCCGTCAGTCTAAAGAAACTGAGCCCAAGGTAAACTCACTTTGAACTAACCATCTGCCAGAGCATCTCTCAGGACAGCCAATACTTTAGGATACATGGAATCCAGTTCTCTGGATCCCTAATTAGATCATTCTTGAATTAAACTGTCAATGGCCCTAAAAATTCACTGTGCACCTTGCAGCCACAGAGACAAATCTCTTCTCCCTGAAGATGGACATGAGGGAAAGCCCACAAAATGTCTTTGAAAGCAACGCAGTAGAACAAAAACATTTTCACAACAGGCTAAATCCATACAACACTCCCCCAAAATATCAATTTCTACGAACACGCTGGCGCAAATACAGGTTTCCATGTTATATCACAGCATAAAGATAAAAAGCAGCAATATCACAGAAGAGGAGAAAGCAGATAATATTGCCCTGGGGAAGACTTTCAGTTCCCAATAGTACTGCATGGAAAGCCTGGGCAGGTAATACACTAACTGGAGCACATATGCAGGACTCAAGACTGTTGTGGCTCCAGAGACTTTCTAGCCTCAGCAGTAAAAGAATTAAATGTACTTTGCATCACTCAGCCAGTGGATGAAGATCCAGATTTTCCACTGATGTTACTGAGTTTCTACCACAAATGCAGCCTGATGCATATATAGCAAGGTGCCTGGCACTATGATTTTACAGGGGTCTGATACTCATAATCCATTACAATGGTTTTTTTTCTACAGAGAAGTAATTTTTAAACTCACTCTGCTATATGGATTCTCTGGTGTCTAATATTAAGTACTTCCCTTTAATTGTGTGCAATTAAGTCTCTACTGCATGCCTGTTCTCACTAAACTTGAAGCTATGTCATTATCTTCAAAGCATCTGTCTTCCTGTCAAATATGACCAAAACTGATGGATTAAAAAACAGTGATGTTAGTGGAAACAAATCTAAAACAGAAATCCAAGTTCTCTTTTTTTTTCCTTGTCAGTAAACTAACGATAGGATGTTTTCATTCCTTTTTCTTTCTTACTCTCTTACCCTCAAGGTTGTCATCTTCATATTCCCTTTCATTCTCATTCTTTCATGAGGATTTCAATCTGCATTCAATACTGATAAATAATCTGCCACTTGAAAGCTCCCACCCTTTTTAACCTCACCATTTTTATGTACAAGCATAAGGTGAAGCAACCCAGTACCTGGTATATAATTTTAGACCTTCAAAAGCTTCTTGGATCTAGTTACAATTCTCTAAAAAATCTAGACAGACCATTTCAGAGGCTGTAGCTGAGTGCTGGGGAGTTAAAGATTAATTTAGCATTCTTACCAGACAAAATTAGCCCTATTTATCTTCAGTTGAGGTTGGAGTTGTTAGTGTCCAGCCATGCACAGAAAACAAAGTCCTGAAATCAGGAAAATGTGACTGAAAAGGAGAAGTACTAAGGCAGCTATTTCTGTGCAACTCCATTTACAAAAGAAGGCAGGAATGCCAAGTACCAAACTGAACTCAATGTACAGCACTCCTCTTCAGGCTTTTTCACTGTTTTACTTTCATCCTCAGCATCCTGGCTTATCTACGGAAAGTATTTGTCAGCTAGCTGAATTCTCAAGTCACTGAAAATTAATTCCACATTCGTAGTTTCTTCTGTATATTCTCAACCCTTTGAAATACACGAGGAATTAATCCATTCAAAGAGGTCTGTTGTTCAAAGCGACCCCTTCTCTCATTTTTTTGAGAAAGGATTCAAGCAAATATAAGAGCCTAGGTTTTACAACATGCATTTTGTACCTGGTCATGACCTGCTAATCTTCAAAGTCTATTGATCCATCAATGTTTCTGGATTAAAATCATTGATTCTTTGGAAAGTCAGAAAGAAAAAGCTAAAATGAGGATGCCTGGGGATATCTGTGTAAATAAAAACTGAAATTTCAAACTACTGTAATTGAATAAAGATTTTCAGCTATTCAAAAAGCACTATGTATCGTGACAATTTCATAAGGATTCCTGGTTCAGAGGCCTTTTGATTTGTACTTCTGGTCTTTATCTTTTTTAAAATACAATATAGTGGTATAAAGGGCAGAATTCTACCCTCAGTTACACAATGTGTAGATTCTGACAGCAGCTTCATAAGTGCACAGGAAAATATATTTAGGCCCTAAAGCCAGCCATAAAAATTTAAATGGTATTGCGTATATAGAGCTGGAAGTATGTTTCCACTTCACTCAATCTGAAATATTTCCCAATTGGTGGCAGACATAAATTACTTGAAGATAAAGAATATTGTACAGTGCTTGAATAAAAGGAAATTGAAGAGGTCTCAGTTTATAACAGCAGTTGCATTAGATCGGATGCACTGAACTTGCAGTGGATCACCTAGTCTCAACATACAGTTTAGACTTGGGGGTTTTTTTTGGCTCAGAATGAATTATAAGCATGATTTTTCTGACTGCTGCATTAAGCCTGTAAAGAATGCAACAGTCATAAGAAAGGAAGGACTCTTCCTGCATTAACAAGTAAACAGGGTTGCATCTCCCTCAGTAAAATCACGTTCAGCTTCGCTGGGTTGACAGCCATGCTCAGCAATTTGAAAATTATGCCTTTTAAAAGCACAAAGATCCAATACTCAACCACACAACAATTAATTTTTAAAACCTTGGCTAGAAGGAAAACGGAGAGAGACCATTTGCTACCAATTTATCTTTGCCCTGGAAGCTGTAAGTGTTTAAGTGTGGGAAGTACACCCTAAATAAAACTTACCCACCTCTAATTCTTACCTGTAAACTATGGCACGGATTCCTTTCCCACTCCTAGCTTTAAACACCCATGGTGACAACATGTGAAACTACTCCAACACAGACTTGATGTACAGAATTCTTATGATTTAAAGGAGATACACTGCACACTCAGGGTGATTTTCTGACTTAATTTGGACATCAATCTTAAGAGTTACCTACTCTCCTCTATTATCCCCTAAAAGTGTCCACTTTTTGTGTTAGACAATTAGGGGCATTTTGAAGAACTTACACACACATATCTGCTGTGCAAGCATCTAGGTATTGTCAGATCAATCCTACCTGAGATGACTACTCTCTGTTCTGTAATTCAGGCAAGACGTATCAGTATTGCATTAGAACACCCTACAGTAGCTATCACTGTGGAAAGTGAAACACAAGAACTCTTATCAACCTTGGATAACCTGCCCCTTCCCTTCTAATGCTTCTCAGACAACTAAGAAGGGAAAGCCAGACGAAAAGAGACAATGCAGACCTCACTCACCTGCTTGCAAGGAAAATGGCTGGAGCTTCATGTCACTTGAGAGTAACTGGGGATCAGAACAGCTACAAGGTGAGACTTTGGGAGCACACTAGGCATACATCTTACATCACAGCAATTTATGGTGTTGGATTTAAAACAGAACCAGAGAGCCAGCATGGATATTATCCCACCATGGCTTAAAGAAACTATTATCAACACTGATACCTGAAGCACTCTCAAAAACTGTATAGTACATTAGTCATCTGGTTTCCAAGAATCAGAAGCCTCTCAGAACAGGTTTCTCCCACCTTCCCCTCTTCCCCAGTCCATATTATGGATTTTCTGAACTTGTTCATTAATCAGCTATCACACAAATACTATTTTCACACTATGTCCCTCGCCCCAAACAGTAATTTCCACTTCCTCTTCAGGATTTACGCTTCCAGAGACAGGATGTACTCAGGGTGCCAACGGAGGTTTTCAACATTTACACCAGAACTCTTCAGTGTCATTGGCACACACACAACCTCCACATAAGGATCAAGGGAAATCTAATGTAGGCATCAGAATATAGCCTAACTTGACAAATCTAAATCAAAAGCAGTAATCACTCTTGGGGAGAGGAACTCTTCATACCTTAGGTTAGAACCTGGCAGCTTTATCTGCCACAGAAGGTACAGGTTCCTCAGGATTCCATACATTAGCCTGTCTGGGGAGGAAACAGAGCCTATGTTCTATTTTTTCAAAAAAATTTAAGGGTATAGCTATTACCACATCATTTAAATCAAATGAATAAGTAGTAGCCAAAATATTCCCCCTCCATAAATTCCTTTTGTGTACATTACAATGCCATAGTTTTGGTTGCATGCTGTATCTATGACAATATCAGCAAACGCTGTTCTTTGAGCAACTAATTTTAGGAATATTGTTCATTTTGCTTTTAGGAATCCATCAATTTGATTTTGCTTATTTGGTAAGACTTCTATTTGCATTACATGACTATTTCATATGACACAATACTGATTACATATCCACCATCATCAAGTTGAAAGCAAACTAAACTGGCACTAATTTTACTTTTTGCAAACCCTAAATGAATTGATACAAAAGTGAAAGCTCCTGTGGGAAAAACTGCAAGAGCCATTTCATCCTCTGCAAACATCTACTGCCACTTCCAGTGAGCCAAGGGCATGTATGTATACAACACGCCTGTGAGGCTCCAAGGTCTGCCCTCAGCTAACCTAGGCAATTAAGTTTCTGAAAAACATTCACAAAAAATTCCTTCCCCTCAGGATGAGTCTTACAAAGAGAACAACAAAGCAGAAGTATTAGTAATCAGCCTCATGACTGAAAAAAAAAAAAAAAACCCCAAAAAAAAACCCAACAAAATAACCCCAACACACTCCGGTCATGGCACCTCTTAAAGTATGGACAGGCCAGCAGCTCCTTTTTACCACAGTACTTCTTGCAAAAGGGCCTCTTTTGCCAGCCAATACTAGATACTGCCTCTTTTAATATTCAGAATTGGTAGAGACTACTGCCATAATCTTAGTTTGTTTTCAGCAATCAGCTAAAGTTATTTGTCAAATCTACACAAAAATGTCTTCAAAGAGACTGGAGCTTAATTCTGCCTCGCCAGAAGGAAGGTTGTTAGGACAGCGATGAGCAAAGCTAAATTTCATTAAGCTATCACAAAGTTTACTCACCCTGAAAAACACTTGGCTATAAATGAGAAATAAGATATATAAGGGAATAAGTGAGAAATACCTATGGGCAAGAGACTGAGAAGGCTGCAGCTTGAGCAGCACTGAGAAGAAAAAGCAAAAGAGTAAACCAGAGTTACTCCAACACAAGGCACAAATGAAACAAGGCTTAGTAATTCTCAGTGGAGGTCGACCTCAATTCCAACACACTTCCAACACACAATGCATACAAGTCAGTAAAATAATAATCTACTGGAACATTATTTTTATTAGTGTGATTGTCAGTACTTATCTTACCAAGACAAAAAAATCAACACTTCCTCAACCCTTTTCCCAGCTGTTTATCTTTCAGAAGCAGTACTTCAGTGCATCAATTTAGCAATTTATGAGCATACCTGCATCTGCTCCTGTTGTTCACCACATCAATTTTCTGAAACAAAATTATCTTCTTGTTTCCATTAATTGGTCATTACAACATGTTGATCCCAGCAGTCCATCATTTGTTATAATCTTGGCAATTTAAAAAAAAAAAAAAAGCCTAAAAAATGATGTCTGCTAATGGGAGACCACATCCCCCATACTTGCTGTTATTGAAGACCTTCCTTTGCTCTTTTGGAATTGCTTGACAAAGATTCTTGTTAAAGCTTTGAATGAAACCTTCACATTCACAATGTTTTAGTGGCTGCTTAATTACACAGTAATTTTAGTTTGGTACCTCTATCTTCCTAACTGGCCCTCATATCAAATTTAGAAATTCTTAGTGATCCCATTTATAAAAAATCTTCTATGGGAAAGGGACCAGAGTATCAAAATTCACACAGACCCATAAGAGGAGATGAATTTTCACAAGTGATCACAAAGTAGAAGTAGCGCATGTGTCACTATCAACTAAGCACATGTTCATTTTTTTTTCTGAAGTTGCACCTTTTCTCTAGGAATAGAAATATTTCACTTCTTAATTTTAATATTCAGCAGCTCCCACTGTCTTCCTTTTGGAAAAGGCTCTTAAAAACCTGCTTAGCTCAGAAACAAAAGCTTAAACAAACTGCTAGTTTGTATAAATAAGAGTATTTTTAGACATAATTCTTCTGTTAGAGAAGTGACTCCCATGCCCACTTGGGTGTGATAAATGCTAAGAGCAAAACCTCTTCTGCTTCCTTCCACCATACAGAAAAGAAAGAAAGAAATCAGTCTTGCAGATTTAACACACAATATCTTGGTAACACTTGCATTTGCAAGATTCAAACAGAAAGAAGCACAGAAGCTTCCCTGTCTCTTGGGAAGCAGCACCATCTACTTCAAAAGGACAACATCTATATATTGATGAGGTAAGGAAATGGAATTTTAAGATATATTTCTACTCTTAAAATAGGAATTTTCATTCAGAACATTAATGATCTCAGTAAAGATGCAAACATTAGAGTTGACAGAAGCCTAAACTATTTTTAATAGCTGAAAATAGAAAGGATCTTCAACGTAACTGACAAAATCATTATGAATAAGGTAGCTGAAAATCAATTGCCATAACAGTGATGGGAATTAACTGAGTCACTACATTATTAACAGGATTTGAGTGACACCTCAATGCAAGGTCTTCATATTAAGGTTAGTTTTTCTAGTTATTTGGGCTGGTTTCTACAGGAAAAACCTGCAATTCAAACCTAGTGGTGAATTCAATCTATGTTAGAAATATTGCAGTGCATCATGCACAGTGCAATACTCAGTTACGGTAATTGCTGCCCAGGGTTTTGATACGAGAAAAATCCCTAATGCTGGCTGGGATTCTAGCTCTTCTCCAGCTTCTGAAGGGTACACAAACCTCCTGTCATCTTAAGGCAGGCAGCTGGCATTGTGATTATCCCTGATTTTATCTAAACAACAGTCAGAACTGGGAAGGAGGCAGCAGAAACCTGTACAGTTTTGGTTTAATTTAATGTTTTTTTTTCCAGTTCTCTTATACTCTGGGGGAAGGCTTCTAAGTTGGTTCTCTCAGTAGAATCTCAGCATCAAGTCTCTGACAGAGAACCCACCTGCATCAACTAATGCAATATCACCAAACACGTGGACATAGTTGCATCCAGAATACACCTTTCCAAATGCCCTACAAATAACATACTTGCTACATTTTCCCAACAAGAGACAAGATGAACAATGGGCCAATCATTTTTCTTTGGTTGGTTCTTCCCTGTGCTAGCATGTTTCTCAGTTTTACTAGGTGCTGAATTTGCCAGAGTACTTCAATTGATTGCATTCAGTCTTTTTTATTTGAAGTCTGTCAGACAGAGGTTTCTCCTGTGCTCCCTGAACAAAAGGAAGAACCAAGAAGAAGGTATCAGACTTGTTTCTCTGGCCAAAACCAATCACAGTGACCTATGTCCCCTCTGCTGGAAAGTTCACTTCAATACAACTTCGAACTTAAAACTACTAACCAGCCTTCCTTACCAATTTTAGCAGTTACCTGCCTCGGCAAGAGGCAGCTCATGAAAAGCTGAAAGGATGTCTAACAGTGTTTTGAGATCTCCAGTTCCTGAAAATTCCTTGGGACAAAACTTGCCCCTCATCCTTCTCTGTAATGCAGCCTCGTAACAGCAACATAAAGTTACATTAATGTGTTGCATTTCAGTTCTTTTCACATCCTGTATCTCAGACTCCACATTAAACAGTCTTTGATGATTGATACCATCACCTTAGGTTAAATGAACACTTGCATTTTAAGCTCAGAACATGCAGTAGCATGTGATGTGGCCACTGAACCACAGCTCTCCCAGAGCCCTTGGGTTTCCCAGTACTGCCAATCCATGAGATTCTCACTCTTGCCAATACCTCCTCCTGGCTGTCACACCTTAGGCACAGTTACCCAGACACTGTGGTCACCTCACACATAACTACAGCTGAACATGGTGAGGCAGGAGGTGGAAGAGAAATAAATGTTTTCCCTCATGTCCAAAGGAGAAGGAGGTTCTTGAGAAAATAGGTTTAAAACCTCAGTCATCCCTTTTCATTTCTAATTACAAATTTGATCAGGTAGACTAAACCACATGTAACAGTTCTACTATGGAATTTCAACAGCGTTTAGGTTTGTTGCTTTTATGCTCTCCTGCAAGACTTCCACCTCTTGACAGCTCAATGGCCACAGTAAGAACTGTCACCTGAGACAACAAACTCAATTAGCTTCAGTTGGAGTATTTCAAAACCCTGTCCCAAACCTGACCACAGTAACTCTGCGAGCACCTATATCCAGACAAATATCACATCTGCACTACATCCTTTGAATTTTATTATGAGAAGTTGTGAACAATATTGAAGGAGGGACACCTTCCCATTTGGAATATTCATAAGCAAATTTCACCAGTGATTGAAAACAAATTTATAGCCCCACCTGTGCCACTGAAAGGAATTTTTCTTTTGCATTGCCCTTCAGCAAAATATGAAGAGGGTAGTTATTATGCCACTGCCTTGAGTAAGATGTACGTTCTCCTCAAAACCTCCCCACAGTGCTAGGAGCCTGCTTGGCTCTGTAAAACGGAACGATTGCCATATCAGTAGTAATAGCATATTAGAAGACAAATTACAAATAAAAGTGTAACCTCTGAAAGCAGGCAAGTAGACTGTTCAGTCTTTATAAAGGCTAAAGGAAGGCAGAACAGCTTCACATGATTTAAATCTGAAGTATGTTTTCAATATAAATCATCATATTTCAGGTTATTAAAAATTACAAATGCTTTTCTTGATTCCTATCTGTAGTTGTTCTCAGTAATGTCCAGCAGTTACAGACCCCTCTGCTTAAAACAAAACATTTTGGAAAAATATAAAAGAAAAATGCAAAACAAAAGCAACTTGTTTACAGAGAAAACATTACACTGGAAAACAGTAATGTAGAAATATTTATTTTTCTGCAGAAATATCACATAGAAATGTCAGCATTACACAAAAACTTCAACTGCCTACAATTATATTTAAAGATGGTTGTAATAATCAGACAATACATGATACAAACTAAAAAATAAGGTCTCTGTGATGGTTTGGTCAACATAAGTGGAAAAGAATGCTCACAATAGATGAGAATATATACCAAAAGAAAGAATACTGCTTGTCCACCCCCTCACCATTTAACAATTTGTTATGAAGCTTTAATACAGGACATACTGCAAAATCTGGTTGAAGAACACAACAGAACTGTAGTGTACAGCTTGCAGGAGAATCTGAAGTCTTCCCTCTAAATTAAACCATGTAACTCCACTGACCAGCAGTGGTGTAACTGCTGCCTGGTAAGGGCCAACCACACAGAGACCTAACAAGACCTCCTGAAGATTAAGCAGTGTCTATACAACAGAGCCTCTGCTAACACAGCTATGACAAAAAAGTACTGCCCTCCTCCCCTGCATGGTAAGCTATAGCTTGACAGGGGACAAAACTTTTCAGAAAGAAAAGAAATCATGCTGGCAGTGCTGCACTCTTCCCCCTCCCCACAGGACAAACTGATCAATGCTCCCTTCTGCTGGCACAGCTGCATCCACGCCGGTAGCTCAGGCTGCACTATCAGTGACAGAGCATGGATTTCTCATTTCCTCTGCCAACAAAACCCACTGATATCCCAGGGACACCTGGCTGCAAAGAGCTATTCTTAGGAAAGGACAGCCAGAGCAGAGCCCAGAGAATAAGAAATACCATTTAGGTATAGCTGCTGCGTCCTCCTCCACCACTGAAAGAGGGGAAAATACCAGACTTCTGCCTACTTCTTCCTTCTGCAGGATGTAAATGCCTAAAAAGTCAAACCTTGAAGTACCTTGTGTGGTACTTCAAGGTGTGGTGCTGCAAACTTAGTCCGTGGACAAGAGAATGATGGGTCAACTCCCATCTCCCAACCCCCAGTCTTTTTCTGTCCTCGTGATTTGAAACTCAATGCAACTCAGCCTAAGCCTCCATACAGTGTAGTCCATAACCATCCTGTGACTTCTCAACCCTGACCACGACCTGCAGAGGCCCCAAGGCCCAACATTACTGATGTAGCATCCCACAATCTTATTTCTTATTTCCATATAGGGAAATGAAAGAAATGAATGAGAAAGCTGAAGAAATTGGAACTGAGTCCAGAAGAAGTACAATAATAACTCTGACATCATAGTACTACTCTGTCCCCTCCCAAAAACATATTACAGCAACATATGATTTCTTAATTAAGCTATTGCTCAAACACAGCAAGATGCTCTTTTTATCTTAAGCACATGTCATGTCTGAAATAATTTCATTATAGCTTTAGACTTTTTGTGTGACAAATACCACACAAGTAGAAGAGAAGCTATCATATAAACTGTCTTGGAACATTATGACAATAAGATTAGAGTAAGTCAGTAGAAATAAAATACTGCTGTAACTTAAATGTATTCTACCCGCAAGGGAGGAGGGGCTAATACACAAGACAAGAATTCAAAAGGCAGTAACATGAAGCACAAATAACATGGATACATCTGAAAAGACTTCACTTGACTCCTTTTTAATAAAATTTCTCTTACCAACAAAAAATAGCTGGTTGTAGGATCTAATATAATGTTTAGTGCTTATAAGAACAGCTTAAAATCTGTTGCAGGACTGTCTACCATAAATTAAACATATCCCTTTAGTTACCGAGAAGCTTTTGAAGAAGGAGCTGCATGGCTAAGTTAATTTTAAAATACAACAACAACTAAAAGTATCTTAGTAGAAACTACCAATCTCAAGCTCTTTGTCTTGATTTAAGGCACCAAAGAAAACAATACAAACCTTTTCAAGGGAAGCCTGGAACTTATCTCACCATCTAGGTTACAAAATGGATTTGCTCCATAGAGTCTCCTCACTGATCTAACCCCACTGTTAGATCTAAATTTTATTTATTTAAATAAATATTGCACTGCTCCTGGACCATAAAAACAGGCTTTCATTTTAATCTGCTTAACACACTGTGGGAAAGAGCTTCTAATTTCAAAGCCCTGAGATAAGACAAATAATTCATATAACACATTAGCACAACATCTATGGTGAAAGCATTTAGTCAGAGCTCATATGAAACAATAGGGTGCTGAAGGAAATCTGTGAGAGGCAACTGTTTGAGACTTCACCCTGGACTAAAACATATTTTATTACATTCCACAGTAAAGACAAGATCACAGAATATTAGTATTTTAGGTGCCCAGAGGCAATAAAGCAGTAAATTCCCCTCCCCTCAATAGACACTGTAGCTTCCCCCACTACTCCAGTCCTTTTCTGATTTTTTTTTTCTCAAGCTGATCTCCAAATCAGTCATCTTTCCTCTGTGCCCTTTCACTCTATTTCTTTCATAAGTGCAACATCTTTATTTTACTGTTCATTACCCAAAACTACCCTGCTCCCCATCTTTGGCCTCATTTGCTTCCTTTCTGCATTTGTTTTTAACATTTTTTTTTTAATTGCTGTCTTTCCAGAGCTGAGTTTGCTTCCAGTCTGAATTCTACTGTGTGTAAAGGGAAGCAACACAACAAAATATTTTTGGTCTACTGGCATAAGTCTCCACCTAGGCACTTGTAATCATTTGCTCTCAAATCCCTACAGACATGATGCTTTGAACTTCTGCTGGGGAAAAGAAACGAAAGGATATGTGGAAGAAATTCAGAGAGTTGCCAGTTGTGGAGATCTGTGACAAGCCATTTCTACAGACTCTAAACTGGGCTGAACACAACAGGAAGGTGGACTTAGAAATGCCCGTCAGCCATTTCAGCACATGGCCAGAACCAAGCCCAGCACCGGGACCAAGTACAGAGTGCTGAATGGAAGCTCAGAGCTGCCCATAGAACTAACTGCTCTGTTGATCCTGGCTTTATCCAGAATCTTTGGTCTTCACCCCCCTTAAGGTGAATGCTGTACAGGGGAACTTTACCTGGAGAACTGAAACCAAAGTAGTGACAGAACTCCTTGAGGTTGTGTCCACTTGATGCAAGCACAGCTGTGGGAAGTTAATAACTAAATAGAATATTGGAAGGATTTAACTTGCCTTTTAATAAAAATGATCTTCCCTTGTTCTTTTGCATAGCCATAGATATTACACTGCTAGTCACACAGAAGCACTTCTGGGATATTGCTGATCCAGCACGGTCATTTAAGTAGGCTATTATGATCAAAGAAATTAACAACTGCAGCTTCTCATGAACTAGAGCCAGGAATCTCTGAAAAGCTGCAAAAAAGTATAGTCTAATTTACTCGGAAAATAAAAAAAGGAAATGGAATTTACAGTCAAACCCTCCTAAAAGCAGCCAAGACAGCATAAACAGATTTTGACAACTAGCCAAAGCCTAGAAAGATAAATACCAGTAAGCCAGGTTACCTAAACAGTCAACTTTCTAGAGCTTCTGTGAGACTGAGTCCCTATTACTTGCTCCCCTTTTCCTTGTCTCCATCAGGAAACAAACATTTTTTTGTGTTCTTGTAAGAATAGAGCTAGAATTTCAATATTAACAAAATAAAAGTTGGAGCAATCTTAGCCAACTCATTAAAGATGCAGCAACAGACAAGTGCAACTCAGGTGCTGTGGACAAGAAAATTCTTGCTTATCTCCTAACAGCTGTTCTTAAGAAAAGGTAGAAATTCTACAATAGAGGCACAGTATGATCCTGCAAGCAACGTTCTAGTGGGGTAACAAGGTATCTAAGAGGCTACAATTACATACCCAGCCATGCTACCCTGGAAAGCAACAGGGTTTGTTGTTGTTGTTTTTTGGTTGTTTTTTTTTTTTTTTTTTTGAAAATCACTTTCACAAGTATTAGAATTTCCCATTTTTCTGAAAATCTTACAGTGCAGTTCTTGATTCTCTCTTGTTCAAGCAATTCTCCCCTGATCATTACTACACAAGCACACCCCTAGCTCTGTACAGTGACGTAGCATCACTGATATCACCAAAATATTTCACAACGTTTAGTATTAAACACCCATATAAACTGTCACAGAATCAAGTTTTCTGCCAGCAGAGCAGAACATTTCTAATAGCCAAGGTAGCTTTCATGCTGCTAACATGTGACTGACCTTGATCTGATGTCTTGCAGATTCCTGTTCATGAAAAATCAGATTACTTTAGTTTTTAAATATCCACTTAATTTTGGCAGAAAATCATATACCACTACAAATGTCAAGAGTGTTGAATAACAATTAAATCCATGCAAATTACTTATTGGTTTGGTTTCTAGACTCTCAAAGTGTTAAAACTGGCTGGATGTTGACAGATGAGAAAAAAACACTGAGATTTAAAGTATGACACCACTACATATTTCTTTATCCATTGTCTTCCAAATATCAATCTTGGAAAGAGGTGCTTTAGTGCTATTACTAAAAGACTTACTCCTACATGTATTATTCCCAACACACTGTGACTTCACATCAGATGTTAAAAGTTCAGACTATGCTTCATTAGAATTTTTTTAAGGTCTCTCATTAATAAGCCAGGCAGTAAAGGACCCTTTCTAACTTCTTTAATGACAACTCTAATGACTAACAAAGCTCCTCTTGAAGATTACACAAATGAACTATGACGCAGAAAGAGGTTTTTTTATATGCCCTAGTTTTCTTTGAGATTGTTTCATTTTATTTTATTTTTTAATATACACAGGATTTAGAAGATGCTTTGTGCTGACAGTTTTTGACTTCAAGTATTAACAAAAGCTGTATTTTAGCCTGTCTTATCAAATTTCAAGACTTCTTTCAAAGGAATAGTTTAAACCTTACCTTTGTGTCTTAAGCTAACAGATATAATGTAACACAGCCCTGTAACTGATTTACATTTGGTACAGACTTTTGCAAAGTCATCTGTCAGTTCATAAAGGGGCAATTTTTTTCCCACCTCTACATCTCTGAAGAGAAACTATAAGGTAAAGTACTACTTAAAAATATTCCCACACTTCCATGACAGGAAGAAAATAAAACCTTCAATCTCTATTTCACAAGCCTTGGGCTCAGTTCTATCCTTGACTGTATCTAACAGACCTTGCTTCAGTGCCAGAAGAGTCAAGTCAAGCTCTACTAATACATAATTTAAGTCTTTCCCATGGTGTCTACAGTTTTACACATACATGTATTTCAGAAATGTATGGCATACACTTAGACATCACTATGGAAAAAAAACCCTCTCATATATGAGGAGCTGACAACACTGTGGGCTGCATACTTGACAGCACTGATGCCAAATGGTCTGCCTCTGGACCATTGTGGTTTTTTTCACTTCTCATTCTTTCAGCCATTTTTCAAAGCCAGCTTCAGCCTTCTTGTCCACATATCCACCATCCTTCACATAAATCACCTTGCCGGACAAGCACACACTTTTTCAGAATTTTTATGCAGGTAATAAAAAAAGGTTTGTGTGGGGGGACTATCTGTTCACCCCCATCCAGGAGGTCCGGAGTTTTCATTTCCATCATTGCTGTGTATTCAACACTTTCAAGACATTTAAACAGTTGCAGAACCAAAGCACACAGACATATTGTCAGTTAATGCTGTAAATATCCCACAGTCTGTACAAAATGAAACATTTAAAAAGAACAGCAGCACCACAGTTTTTCACTCTGTGATCACTACACCTGCCTCATTAATCTCATGTACCCGTGTGAGGTAAATACATAGTACAACTACAATCTAAATATCAATAAAACCTTTATAAAGCTTTAATTTGATTCTACAAGGGAGGTTATCATAATCCAACTCTGCTTTCCCACATTCTGCTAACAATTTCTCTCAGCTCAGTTTCAGCTGCTAACTTTGTTCTCCATCTCACTATCTATCATGCTGTTATAATGCCAGCTCAAATGCTGTTTGTAACAGCACAGCAATTTCACAGAAGTTGCTAGATTCATAGTGTGTTCCTTTAGAAGAGCACAGAAATTATTAGATTAAATTACAAATGAAAGACTCGGCAGTTGGTCATGATTACTGCAAGCTTTATATACATTCAGTTGATTGTGAATTTTGACTTTAGTTCCTCAACGCTCTTTACAGACCTTGTGTTGACATTCTGTTCTGCTCAATTATAAAGGAAGTGAAATTGAAGACAACTGAAAAAAAGCTAGACAATTTCCCCACGCTCCCCCACGTCCTCAAAAGAAAAGACTGTGACACCCATCCCACCCAACCCTACTAGCTTAGTGTCAACAGATCCCCTACAACCATTTCTGAAACCTCTATTAATATGAGCATGTTTCCCATACAGCTGTGTAGCTCACTATTTAAAGAATGCAACTGTATAGCAATCTGCTTTGCAAAGTGAGACCTGCAACATCCCAGCTGCCCCCTCCAGTTTGTAAGATTTCACATACCAGCATGGGACCAAACAATTAATACATCTAGAAATACCTGAAGAAAACACTGATCGTACCGCAACTGGTGATCACAATGGGGTAAGCAGCAGGGTCTTCGATTATCTCACTGCTGGTGGTATCGTTTTCAGGAGGTATTTCAAACCCATTTCTTGACCATACACTGCCAGTGAAAATATCTAGTAATTTTCTACAGGAATAGAGCTGTTTGACCCAATTCCAATGCAGATAATTATATTATCTGTACCTGAAATCCCTCTGAGTGTTTCAGTCAGGTATGGTATTCTTCACTTTCTGTTCTGATCTGCTTAGCATGGCTGAGCACCATTAAACAGCTGTCAGATTCTACACAAGAAATGGCTGGATTTCAGTAATAAGCAAAATGGTTCCCGATAGTGTTTTAAACACCTGGGGATCCTTCCAAATGAGCAGTGCAATGAGGCTAAACTATAAGATTAAACTGCTGTAAAATAAGCCCCAGAATTTCTTCATTAAGGGTACACACCCTAATACATTTAGTCCCTGAAGAGCTCAGTTGTTGCTGAAACATACCTAGATGAGACTTCAGATAAAAGTATGAAGAATAATTCACAACCTTTACATTCAAGAAATTAAACAATTAACTCCTTGTGAGATACAGCCCAAGCTATTCTCACGTTTCTATCAGCACAGACCATCTACAGCAGATATCCTGAAGTGCTAAACTGCCAGTCAGAGAACAGAGCTCAATATATTAACTCTGCTATCACAAAAGACAATGCCAGCTTCTTCATTTTCAGTCCAAAGTGATTTTATAGCCAATATTTAAGGAAGCAAGTGAACTAACCAATTGCAAACGCAGCTAGCTGAAAGTCAGAAGATGCTTTATAATCATCAGAACAGCAAAGCTGCAGAAGAGTCTCCTATCAGAACACTAAAAGCTAAAAGCCACTAAATTGAAGTTTGATCCACTTACAACACAAACTGCGTAACATGGACCTAGGGAGGGTAGAGGATTTAGACTCTGCTTTGCAGAGCCCTCCTCTACATATCTTGTAAGAAACTGTGCAGGTAAGAAGGCACTGATTGTCCACCAACTGCAGACATATAATCTTAAAACTAACAGGTCTGCAAAACCCATTTCCAGAAGCGATTATCAAGGCTACAAAGCCTGCCTCAGGAATAGGTGAAAAACCGGAGATTTGAAAAATGAATGACAATGAGAAAAAAAAAAAAATACAGCAGAAACCTGCCTATGAAGAGTGGAAGCTTCCACATATTACCTGTAGTAACTTCCACCAAAGCCACAGAAATTCAGAAACTACTGAATCTCCCTGACAAGCTTAGGCTCAGGCATAAGTCTACAGTGACAGAGAAAAAACACAGCTCCACTTGGGATGCAGCCACTGCTTCCTTCCCACAGCATCCTGCCGCAAGCAAGTGACATGACAGGAAGCTGTGACAGTACAGGTGCTATAGGTAAAATGTCTAGGATGGACAGACAGCCGAGGGGGTGACAATTGCCTCACAGTACAGAAATGGATGGTAGTAAGTCAAGTGCATTGTTGCATTTTGACAGCTCCCTGTAAATTATCTGGGTCCAGCATTCCCCTTTCCCTGCCTTACACCACTGCAGGACACCAGCTACTGTCTGGCCTTTTTGCTTCATGTTTAGAGGCAAGGAAACAGGATGTGAACAGCCTTGAAGCTACCAAGCACCCAGACTTTACAGCACATTTACATATACCCTGAATTTTATTTCTATTTGTTTACACCTGTTTCTACGACTGTGTACCACTGAAAACTCACTCTTAAGAAACTCAGCAGAGAACAGATTGTCTGTTCATCAATTAATGTCAAGAGTGATATGGATATCACAAGAATTTAGAACTTGGATGGGTTTTTTTCCTCTTTTCCACTGGGATAGCTCTCAGATTAAAAGCACTGAAATCACAAAATCAATTGAGTTCTCCCAGATTTTCCCCAGCACATATTTTGGTAGCTTAGAAAACAAATACCAGAATTTAAAGAGAAAAAAACCAAACCAAAACAAAAAGACAACCTCCCAAAGCTGAAATTACCCTTTCCATTCAAATGCAGTGCTATACCCAAAACTGAAATTGCCACACAGCCTGTTACTCTCCATTTTAAAGCATGTTCTTTATTTAGTAAAATTACAGCATTTGGTTGAATGATAACAGTATTTACATAGTGGTTTATGAGCTCCTGAGATGTCTCTCAAGCAAATAAAATAAGAGAATAGGTTACGGTTTATTGAAATCAAAGAACTGCATTGTTCCTAAGAGAACAACATACTGCTGCTATTACTGCTGCTATGGTACAAACATTTAAAACAATGTTATCCTTTACAGTATTCATAGAACATTTCATTTACCAAAATAGGACTAAATCTGTGGTGCATGCAGAATAGCCCTCAAAGATGACAAAGGCAACCAACAGAATCAGAAAACATTCAAATTTATAAAATTCAGAGTCCTCCTGAAACCAAAACACAAAATTTTGTCTCATGACTATCCTCCATTAAATAGTCCCCCCAGTCTATCAGATGAGAAAGAGTCAGGCTGAATAGAAAGAAATGGCTAGAAATTCAAAAGGCTTCTGAAAAATAGAAACAGTCTCAATAGTAGCTCAGGAGCAGGAGCACAAGTACCAGCAGATTTTATTAATAAAGACGAAGCATCGTTAAAATATTTACACACAGCATCTTCCCAGGCACATAAAAAGAAAAAGACTCTCTCTCTTGGTGGAATCTTAGCACTGAAACCAAGAGCTCTGTCTAAAAAAAAAAAAAAAACAAAACAAAAAAACCCCAAAAACCTACCCAATTTTTATATCACTTTCAATTTTAATGAGACAACAGTTCTCTACTGAAAGATAGTTTGACTGTGACTATTTCTAAGGGGACTGGTAGAACATTAAAGCTTAGTCTGAAGCATGGCAAGAACCTCCATGGATGCCAAAGCCTGCAAAGTGAAATGAATGGCACTTAACAGCATCAGGCCAGAGCCAGGGCTACTGAGTGCAGCATTCCTTCTGCTAACCATGGTAAACCACAAAGCCTTGTTGCAGAACACACACAGACTGAAATTCAACCTTCTGGACAGTGACTGCTCTTAGGTTTATCTTAAACAACTAATGTCAATAGTAAAAATATCCTCTTGGGGAAAAAAAAAAAAAAAAAAAAAAAAAGAGAGAGAAAAAAACAAACAAACAAACAAAAAACCCCCCACACCAGACTTCTATCCCTTTCCTGCTTTTTCCGAGTATGGTATCAATTTTCTAACGATCAATTTTGATATCAGACTGCAGGTAATTTCAAAACCATCCACGTATTCATTCATGTTCCCCTATAATAAAGAAATCAAGCAACAATTTCCCATTTGAAAGATGCTTTTGCTAACTCTTGAGTTTATGTTTACAGTTATGCACTCTGCACAAATGTTAGCAAAATAAAAATCAAGTAATGTAAGGAGCTAGCCCTTTATTCATTTTTGTTTTATTCATACACTAGGTAAACTAAGTATTATAAACTCAGAAGTACCAAAGTAGCTTTGCAGCAGGTGCAACCATGAAAATAAAGGATACGAAACATATTTCTAGTATTTTAAAAGGTTTGCTAAGGCAAACAATAAGGATTTTTACCAGTAGAGAGGTGTGTGCATGAACATACACTGAAGTGTCTCTAAATCACCCCTCAAACAGATCATATCCATACATATCCGCCAGCTTACAATACAGAAGAATCACAACACAAACACAAAATCTTAAACTCAACACACAGCTGAACATATGAGCTTATAAAGAAGCTGTTCTAAAAATAATTTCACCTATACTGGTCACACATTAAGGTCATACCGTTGCCATAAGAAAGAACGGACTGCACAAAAAAAGCAAGAAATCAAATCCTATTTCAATAGCTAAAAAAAAAAAAAACAAAAAAAAAAAACCCAAAAAACCAGGAACAAAAACAAACAAAAAAACCACCTACAAGTCTATAGGGATACCTACCACCTAACCCATCAAGTCCCAATTTCAAGGAGGCCAAAATACTAAAATATTGTCATGCTTTCCTGCATGGTTCTGTATCTTAAGGTTTTAACTTATAGAATGGCATAATGAGCTAGTATGTTGTGTGTAGGTCAATTTATTTCCAATATGCTTATTTATGCAACATTAGCACAGAATGCCAGCTCCAGTTCTCTCACTGTTTGCACTCTAGGAGTAGACTTGTATTTTCTGCCAACTCCATTACATCATCTAAAAAACCCCAAACATTTCTTTTTCCTTTTTTCTTTTTTTTTTTTTTTTTTTTTCCAAATTCCTGCCACTTTCCTTTTCCCTCTCCCTTCCTCAAGGGAGAACCCTCCACACGCCGGTTCCTGCCGTAAGCTCCCTCTCCCTCCGGAGCTGCCCAGGAGCCGTGGCCATTGTGTGGTAGAGGGATGATGCCTCCTCCATCACTGACCTTCGGGTTCTCATTCCGGCTCTTACATAACCCAGCGCCCGCCTGCGTGCGGCGAGTGCGAGTGAGCTCGGCGAGTGCCGCCCTGTGCCCGGCCCCCCCCGGCCTAATCCCGGGGGAGGAGGGACATATGGGTCAGCAGGTTAGCAGTACCAATGCCTAAACAATTCGGGACGGACAAGAAAACACCCCAATCACCAGAGCCCGCCTGTTCTTCCCAGACCTCCCTCCCCCCCCCCCCCCTTCCTCCTCCTTTTCGCATCCGTTCAGAAACGACAACCCAGCGTTACATAATTGATGGGACCCCAAAGTCGTCCTCCCTTCCCTCCCCCCCCTGGCTGCCGGCTCCCCGGCCCCGCTGCCCGGCAGCACCATCTGCCCGCGCTGCCGGAGCCTTCGGCCAGGAGAGCCGGGGGGTTGTGTAACACCCGCCAACTACGGCCGCTCCGCGAACATCCAGAGAACTCCCCGACAAATTAAGGAAATTTTCTCCAGTGTTTCTGATTAACCTCGTTACATAAGGCGCTTGCATTCCAAATCCACTCTCGCAAGCTCTAAATATACCCTGCGCAGCCAAATGCTCCCTGCACACACGCCCGTGGCCACCCGGCCTCCTCCGGCCAAGCCCGCTCCTCCTCGCCTCGGCATCCGCCTAACTGCGCGCTCCCTGCTCGCAAATCGCCTCTAATTAAATGTTTCGGCGTGTGTCATCTCGATGGCTTTTACTGTACGCGGATTCCCTGAGTGGGAAGCCGCCTGGGAAGGGGGGGGTGTGGCCAAAAGGGGAAAAATACTGTAAAACACAAGCCAACACATGATCAGCCATATTCCAACCTACAACCAAAAATCCCTCCGTCCGAGGAGGGACGCTCTCCCCACCGCCGGGCATCGCCGCCCCAGCCCCGCCGGCGGCCGCCGAAGGGGCTGCCGCTCCCGCCGGGCACGCACTTTTCTCCGCCCGTCGTTTCTTTCAACAGCCATGTATATTATTACATAGGGTTATTTAATTAATTTTTACCCATCACCGAGTGATTTTACCGAGCGAAGCCTCTCTAGTGCGCTCCCCCTTCTCGCAGGAGCAACGCTTCATAAATTATTTACAAGTAATTAAAGCGGCAGCCTCCTCCCTTCTCGCACGTCTCGGCAAACTCCGGCGGTGTTTGAAGCCGGCGCCCCTCGCACCATGCCCGGCGGCGGGCGCAGGGGCCAGCGCGCCCTGCCCGCCCCAAGCAGCCCCCGCCGCCGGGGCACCGCCGCCCCGCAGCCAAACTTCAGCCGACCCGAGCACCTCCAGAGCTGACCCGAGCACCTCCAGAGCTGACCCGCACGACTGAAAGACGCAACCTGAGGCGGGAGAGGGCTCGGCAGCTACCGACAGAAAAGGGGGGGCTCGGTTTGTTTGCTCGCAGCGTGTCATTCGGGAGCCGGGGGGAAGGGGGGTTGGGAGCGGAGCAGGACCACGGGAGCAGAGAGACCCTATGCGAAGTTGTGCACCTTCAGGAAATAACAGCAGCTACGAGATCGTCCGCTCCGAGAGGAAATAATTTTTAAAGATACACTTAAAATGAATTAAGGGAAAACAGCGCGCAAGAGAGTGAATAAGTCACCCGCAAACCGCAAATCTGTTTAATCACAGATCCCCCATTCACAACAAGCCACAGCACACCAGTTGAGAAACTGTCAAAAGGAGACAGACGAGGGGGAGAAGGAAGCGGGGGGAGGAAGGACACTGCAGCTTTAAAAGTTTGTTCCTTTGAATCCCAATACTCCTGCTGTTGCTTTATATATTTATAAAATTATGTAATTTCAGGGACAGAGTACCCATCCGGATACCACAGGCAATAAACCAGAGTGATAGGAAAGCACCAAACACCGCTCAATATTTTCATTGCATTTGTCCCTCCTCCTGCAGCAATTAAAAGAAGCTATAAAAGTTTGCAAGGTTTTGCAAGGGGTAGAAGCGTGGCTTGTTTGCGTGCACGGCTTCAACGAGCAGGAGCAATAAACCAGAGGATTAAATTGCTGCATTTCCCTCTTCTCTCTTACCCCCCTCTTCCTATTCCCCCACCCACCCCCCCCGATCCCACTCCCCCGGCCCCCTCCCCCCTTCCCCAAGTCTCCCTACCTCTG
The DNA here is from genome assembly GCF_036169615.1 of Heliangelus exortis. Taxonomy (NCBI): domain Eukaryota; kingdom Metazoa; phylum Chordata; class Aves; order Apodiformes; family Trochilidae; genus Heliangelus; species Heliangelus exortis. The sequence goes on along the minus strand of NC_092432.1, from coordinate 15,801,186 downwards.
CTGCTGCTGCTGGAGTAGCTCTGCCTGCGGACGGGAGCCGGCGCATCGCTTTTCCGGGCAGGCTCCAGGTTCACCGGGGTGTCCCTGGCGCCGGCGGCCGCCTCGGAGACGCTGCTGCCCGGCTCACTGGCTGCTGGATCGGGGGCTGCCGGAGCGGACTCCATGTTTTTCCCAATGTAGATCGCTTGGAGATGGCGAGCTCCTACACTCCCTCTATCTTCTGTTTCCAGCGCAACTCTATGGTAGGAAAGCAGAAGGGAGAGAGCGAGCGTGATCCAGATGGGATGTGAGCTTGCCTGGCTGTGACCACAAGCAGCGCTAGCGAGAGCTGCACACCCCCCCCGCCCCCGCACCCCCCGCGCTCCGCCGCCAGCCGCGCACCCCGCGCCCCGCATCGCCGCCCTCCGGCGCGGCCCCCGGCGTGGAGCGGCTGCGGGACAGCCCGGGCGGGCGGCGGCCGTGGAGGCCGGGACGTGCGGGGGGGAAAAGGTGCTGCCGGTGTCCAGGGGGGGCAGGAAGCCAGACAGACCCCCGCGTGGAAACGTTCGTGGGGCCCGTCCAACCAGGTGACCGGGCCCACGAGGAGCCCCCATCTCTCGCCCCAGAATTGGTGTGAAGAGCTTCGAAGCAGGGCTGCGTCTTCCCCCATGACTGTATCCGCTGAAGCTGCACTGGAAGATGCCAGCTGAATTAGGAGTCTGAAGACCCATACGTTCAGCAGCCATAGACAATACCTGTCTTTCAACGAAGTAGACTTTGACTCAGAATAAAAGGTGACTAACAAGGGATGCCAGAAAACCTGCCGATTTGGTCTGACTTCTGCAAGCATGCTTGTGCAGTTCCTACAGTCTCAGCTACGATAAACTCCTTGTCCACTACCCGATTTTAAAATAAAGTAACAGCTGCCACAGCGTGCTGAAGAGCACATCCTGCTTGTATACAAGAGGCCGTGCTACACGCAGCCCTCCTGCACATAAGGTACTAAAGCTGCTGTGGCTGCTCTGCCTGGAAGCATGGCCTGACTGAGTAGACCAAGATATTCGTACCGATAGCAGTACCAGCTTGCTCCAAATAGTAAAGAGTCACGTTCAAGTAGCTGATATGCCATCTTCTGCTGACCAGGCCTGCTGCTATGGCTTTCAACTCTGCTTGTGTTGGTACCTGATGAAACTCATAGGTAAACCGTGGACAAATCCACATTCTGCTGTCTGATCACCAGTACTGCACTGCTCCGTCAGAAATGGTGACTGCTCACAATCAGTTGTGAAAAACACCATCAGTCCTACGTTCCCCAAAAGCTTTTCCACAAAATGAAATACATCTTGCACTGCTGATAGTTCTTGTATTTGAAGGGTAGAGTCTTGAGTCAGTTGATTTGGAGGTCCTGAAGTTCCAATTATCTGAATCTGAAAAAAAACAAACCACAAAAACCACAAGAATACTTCTGATTAGTTTGTTGACAGCCTGCATCTGAGAGGGATAAGCTAAGAGTGCAGAAGATACACTAGCACTAACAATGATTCTGCTTGCATTTTCAAAGCTCAAATAAATTTGACAAGGTCAGAGATGGACTGACAGACCTTGTCTGTCAAGTAAGCCAGTGCACATTCTCAACACCTAAGTATTCAGTTACAGCATGCCTGGAAGCCCTGAGCTATGGACACAAAAGGCTGCAATGTTTTTCACCAGTGACAACTGAAACCACCTCAAGCCTGAGAGTAGCTGTTCCTAGACAGCAGACTTAGAGGGGAAGCAATTGAAAATGGAAGAGGAGGGCTGAAGTACAGTTTGCTTTCAAGTGCCTTATCTTAAGGCTTTGTGTCCCATCGTTGCACTGTAACAGGTGCTGGCACCGACAGGTTCACAGTCTTTGGCAGGTTGCAGCAGGTCTGGCCAGAACCTGCAGAGGGCAGCGAGGTGGTCCTTCTCTGATGCAAGGTTGGTGCATCTGAGCTGCAATTTCCTGCAAACTCTCTCCCTTTACTTTTCACTACTTGGCAGACTCCAAATAAAAGCAAGTATTATGTGAGCTGTGGAAACTGAACTGCCTGTTATCCTGGGAGAAAGTTTATCCCTCCCTCTTCAGATCAGAGTTTAAGCAGGCTGACCAGGCAGTGTGTGTTGGGAAACTTGCCCAGCTAATAAAAAAAAAAAGGCTTCACTCCTCAGAGCTGCCAGACCACTGCCTTTCACCACCACGAGGAACAATCAGCCTACTTGCCACAGCAAAGATTATTCACGTGAGTGTTTTGCAGGACTGTTTTCAGTATTGTGATTACTTAAAGTTATCAGAGGGTGAGGGGGTGATTTTTAACTCTTCTCCTTTTATCTGTTAAAGGCTGCTTAGATTTAGTACACCTACTGTAAGTATACAATCACTGTTTACTGTACCTTTTCCCCATTTTCTAAAACTAAACTATTTTTGATTGTACTTTCTTAGCAGAGAAAGAAGAAACATCTAATAGGACAACAATAGCACAACATACAGTATAGCTTTGTTTTTTAAAAGAAAAGAGGAGAGGGGGTGATCACAGAGGAGTCTAATCCCAAGTGCCCAGAACATCAGAATCAATGCAGCAGAAAAATTTCTGGTTACCAACATCTCTCTCATAAGTCCCTAGCAGTAAGATCCAGCTAAAGCAGGACAGACAGGTAACAGTTTTTGTAGCACCTATACAAGCACAGAGACAAAACAGCTTTGCTCTTCTGCAAAAGGGTGCCCATAATACCTGAAAGCACCAAAAGTAAAACAAAAAACAAAACAAAAAGAGGGTGACAGTTCACTTGAGCTTTGTATGGTGGAGGGAAACCAGCATGATTCCTGCCAAGCTCCCACTCTATGAAGCTCCTTGGCTGAAACATTTCCCGGGCACAGAAAAAGTCTTGATTTTTTACTTCTAGCTTCCAACCCATACAGTGATGGTTCAGTAACTTTGATCAATAAGCTTGCATAAACAAGTGAGATAGCATTAGCAGCAAGCCAGGTATGTCAAGAAACTTCAGCAGAAATGTTTGGTTACCTCAAAAAGGGCTTCTGAAATTCCTGCAGATGCTACCTACATCACATCCTACCAGAGGTAACACTAGTGGGGGGGAGAGGACAAATATCACCCAACATTTCTTGTCGATTTTGTTGATTAAAATTAATAATTTAAAATTTTTCCTTTAAAAAATAAAAATCTTTTTATTCCAAAGTAGACAAAATATTAGTATCAGACAGACAGTGACAAAGTGGCATAAAAGCTACAAAGCACACAACCATCAAGCAGCACAGAAAGGATGCTCTGAGCAGAACCAGTAAAAGGCACACAGAGCACACAACAAGAGAAGGGCATCATCATTCATAATAGCACAACACATTTTGCCATAGCATTTATGGTCCAAGCATACTTTGAATTTGATGTAGTCAGAAATGGTCTGGTCAATAATGTATGCTCTATGAACACAACCAATATAGCTGTTAAAATACTGCACTTTTAAAAAAAGGCCAAAGTACATTTCCAGCCCAGGGAGCATATCAACTCTCATTCCCTTCTCTGGGTCTGGGCTACACTGACCTCTGGTCACACCGTGCAGATGGGGAGGATGGTTCAAGGGTATTTGACAGTCAAAGGGACTCTCAAACAGTCTTAGGAAGCTTTGTTAGCTCCAATCTAGTAATTGTAGAGAACATATTGTGGAATAGCTGAATAACCATGAGGGTAAAACTTGAATAAAACTGCACAAAAAGAACTAGTGAGATATTTTGGTGCTAGTGTCATTTCCTCTCTTAGGTATTCCCTTCCTAAATTCCCTAAAATTCCTCCAGTTGCAGCTCCTCCCTCTGTACAGCAAGTTGCCAGGGCTAAGACATTTGTTTCCATTGGATGCCCTCCCCTGTCTGTGATTTTGACGACTTTGCAAGAAAAGAGAAAGCAAAAAGTCACAGGTTGAGGACACACATAAGAGCAAATTTCAAGTAGTAGGACATCCACTAGACCATCAGTGTAGTCAGATAGTACAACTCTGATGTATTTATGCTTACAGACCAATCTTGAAAGAACAATTTGCATATACTGCAATTCATATGCAAATCATATGCATCTATGCTTTGTAACCATATTCCATGGTACTTTAATGGTTTTTAAAACTTCAGTTAAAGAAATTTAACAGTAGTAAAAGAAACTACTTCCATTTGAAATGCATACAGCCTGTAATACCTGAAAGCAATGTCCTCAAAGCTATGCAGCCCATAAGGCTTCAGCAAAAAAAGGGAGACCAGTAAACTACATGTATAGAACCTGAACTGATTACTGAAGCTATTTGCTATAAATTAAACAGTACTTTAAGGAGTGTTCTGTCTTACTCCAGATGAAAACAAATTAAGATAATAGGAGAGAAATAAGACAACTGGGCTAGAGGCTCTGTGACTGGATGCAGATTCAGTACATCCTTTTCCATACCCTTTATCTCTATGAAAAGTGGAAAGCTCATCAAACAGCTAATCTGTAATTTACACTCAGATAAAGTTTGTTTGCTTTTAAGACTGGGGACTATTTCTTAACTAGCTAGCACAGCAGAGATTCAGTGGAATCTCCTCCTTCCTGTTGCAGACTCACAGTGTAAACTTGGAGCTGCTTTTCATTGTTTGTTAAGCCTCTATTTCTACTTTCCTCTCCTGGATTCATTCCTTACTGGCTTTTCTATTTCTGAAAAAATGGAGAAGCGTACAACTTCGAAGTTATGTATCCTTTGTGGTTATCTGTACAGCACTATGTTCACAATCAGGATCCCCTGATGTAAAGGGTAAGCAGCAATAGCAACAGCACAAGCCAGTTCTTAAGAATTCAGTACTTTTTATTAATGTATTAAGGCAAAAGGCCGAGAGATATCTGTCCCACATGCTGTCTTTGCTGCTGTTTTCTTGCAGGTGGTTAAAAATTACGGAACATATTCCTTTAGTAAGATGAACACCTTTCTCACATTCCATACACTTGAAGATAACCTCTTCTTCCCACAACAGTAAGCTAATTGAATTACAGGAAAAATTCAGCCAGGAGTGTTGAAGGGAAACAGGGAAAAGAAAAATCTGAGCCAAAGATATATCTCTCACCTCAGGAAAATGGAAGCTTTTTTAGTGAAGATGAGCAAATGAGACACCACTTCTGAAATCTTGGATCACTCACAGTCCAAAGTGTGATTTTTATTTTTTTTTTTTTTTTTTTTTTTTTTTTTTTTTTTTTTAATTACCTCTGGCTTCTGTACCTTTTTTCACTCACCAGCTTTTCCCTCAAATACCGTACTATTGGTATAATAAGAGGAAGTTTGTAGTGAATGTATTCCAGTGTCTTAATGGAACAGGAAGAGGATACCTTTTGTTTTTTGGTTTTTTTACTTCTGTGTTTGGAGATGAGAGTGAAGAAGGCAAAACTGTTTAACTTTCACAATTGACAGTCCTAATAGTCTAAAAAAAAAATAATCTGGTGGCTGTTAGAGCTGTCCTTCATGTTCTAAAATGCACCAAAATAGGAAATAAGCTTTATTCATTTTTTCAGCTTTTTTCTTCCTGTGAAGAAAAACAGGATGGGAAAAATATCTTTTAATCAAAATAATTAGACCTGAAATTTGAAGGTGTAGTTTGCCCCTTGATTTTTAACTTGTTCAGAATGAATTTTAGATGTACTTCAAAGTAAAATGACATTTTCCTTAAAAATAAATAAAATAAAAAAAATAAGAAAAAGAAGAAAAAAAAAGCACCAAACTTTTGAACGCCTTTAAAAAGGAACAAAGCCTTTCATATATACCAATTTCTCCTTCATTTGAATAAATCAGTCACAAAACAGAATTCATTAAATTGACCCAACTATGGATTTTTCTAGCCAAAAAACCAGCTCCATCCGGTAAAGCTACTGATACTCCTCTGGTAGCCTTTATACAATCAGAATGGTGATTGCTACACAATTTCAGCTACAGATGTACAAATATAACAGAGTACTGAATAGCAGCATCAGGAGAGATTCTGGCTATGTCTTACACTAGGACTCAGCTATCTTCAAGGCCATTTACGTATGGACATGAAAAAGTTACTGTAACACTAAAAATGTCTTTCATAGTCAGATTTGCCCATGTAGCACAAGCATTTTGAGACCTATGTCTGTGTTAGGGCAGCAGAAGCTCTCCCAAGGACTCAGGCAGCTGGCAAGCTACTTTCACGTGTCATTTTGGCTGCACATCCTTCTTGTTCTTCCCCTCACAGGATGAATCTCAACAATCAGCAGCTGCTCATGACAATGCTCATCATTATAAACATTTTAAAAAAACAACTTCTGTCTCTCAGACCACTGAGACAATCTAACCCATCTACAAACAACAAAATAAAGAGCCTGTCACAGACTAATTCTCAAAACTTTTATCAACTACAAGTCAGATACAATGCTAGAGGGAAGAAAGAAATTGATGCACTTGTTCCCTCTCTGTGAAGTCCACGCAGGCATCCTGTCTAAATGAAATTTTAAGGGGAGATTTTTTCATATTTTATTTGCAACCATCTTTTACTAAAACTACAAAGGGTTGTTACCCAAATAAGCACTACCTTCGACTCTTTTGCCAGATATTGCCATTTACATCTTGTATTATGCAAATTATATATTTTTAAAAATCAGATTTGTTTCTTTGTCATTGAAAGAACACAGGAAAAAGCAAATTTCAGACTAAGTAAAAGTAGCCATGCAAGATCCCAGCCCTCTATTTCTGAGGCTTTCCAAGCCTATCCCTGCAGTATATCAACTGAGAAGGCTAAAGCATTTCTACTCTTTCTTCTTGAAAGTTTCTTTTCTTTAGAAGAAAGCTATTATTTAAAAACAAAATCAGGTTATGTAAATATCCTCACAAATGTATTTACACACCCTATATTCTCATTTAGAAAAATAGTCTCCTTACAGGATTCATAGTCAAAATAGGAAACAACAAGTTTTAGTTGAGGGTTGAATCTTGTGACTGGGAAGCTTTATAACCCACACAGTTATTTTGAAGTTTAAAGCAAAAATAAAATCTGCCATACCCCACAGATTCTTAGAGTACTCTTCCATTTGAGCTTGTAACTTAAAGCAAAGTTTGTTATGTTGCTTTCTATCTTTACTATCTTCCATAATGCATGGAATTCTTTCATAAATCACCTCAGCAATCCTAGATGCTATTGTAGAAATGTGACCATCGTTTGAAAATAACATAAGGCAGCATCTCTGCAAAACTACGAAAGATTTAAAGAACACATCTACGAAGGTAAAATCCTAGGTGGCGAACAACTAACATGAAATTCAACTTACATAAAACAGAATATATTTTTTCCAGATCCTTGAAGAACACATTATCCTATAGACACATTAATGAAGCATTCACAAAGCTTTTCACTTTCTTTTTGCAGCTTCCACCATATTTCATCTCTGCAGGCCTGCCATTAGTTCTTCCAAGTAATCAGCACAATTTCCACTGGCAATTGTATGCTTTGTCTCACTTCTGCATGATGGCAATCATTTGTCTGCAATTTAAATACACTAAGCAAATAATTGAATATTTACAGTGCTAGCTTTACACTAGGACAATTTTACTCTTTTTCAAATTATCTATAATCTTGAAAATGCACTGGTATTTTCCTGGTACATATACCAATGCAAACTACTTCTGTGCTTCTCCTCCACCGAGACAGTTCTACAACACCTTTATGGTGATGTTAAATTACCCTAAGGAACAGCAAGATCAGTGAACAGTTTTCAAAGAAAAAGTGGTTCAGTTTAAAGTTTCTTACTAATGTTTGTGCTTTTCATAAATCAATACAAACATGCAAAACCCAGGTAGCAACTCTGCTTTAAAATTTCTGGTTGTCTAAAGTCTATCATTGTCTACAGTTTTACACACTGAACTCGTAAGAAAGACAAGCTTGAAATTATTTCAGCTTTTTTCCCCTTGTTTTGCAAAAGTAGTCCGAGTGAAAAAATGTTTAAAATTGACAAGTTTAGATTTTGAGATCCAAAAGATTTCTATTTCTCACAAATAGTACAGAAAATGTTTTAATAATTTAAAAATTAAATATTTTAATAATTTTTCTATTGTTTGCCATTGTAACGTTTGCCATTGAGTATCACCATGACATGTTAAGTCTTCCCTAAACTGCAGAAACCACCAATATCCACAAGACCTAGGAGCAAGGTGTGTAAAAAATAAACAATCACTATGGCTTGTATCACTAGTGCCTCACGCCCCTCTGATTTGAGTACACAAGAGGGAAGAAGCAGCATATAATGGTCTTCTAAAACCAGATCGTATTAGCTATTCTATCATTTCAGGTTCACAAACAAATTCAGGAGAGGAATGTCAGTCTTTGGATTAAAAAGGCCTTAATTTATTTCCACCTCAGAATATTCCAGTTGCGTTCAGGGATCTTGCATTTTCATCTGGCATGCTGGGCCTCTGTCTGGTCAGCTCCAAGCTTTTGTTTCAACAACCCAAAAAATTTTAGGTATGCTCCTTGCACTGGTGCTCACAGTACAAGCTTCATGCAATATGAAGTTTATGTTCCTTTTAATCTGATCTCATAACTCTATTCCATGGGGACATCTTTATCAAGGAATTGATTCTTGGCCTGGGATGCTAGAATTAAAAATTCCTTACTAATTAATTTTTAGCTGGCACAAATCACAGTATTTTTAAGTTCAGTTGGAACTTTAAGTCTATTCTCCTTGTTTAACCACTTATAATTAAAGATAAATAAATAGCTCAGCTCTATTTTTTCCCCAGATGAATGTACTGATTACCACAGTAGGTTTTTCTGTAGACCTTTGCTTTGTGGAAGAGAGACTTCATTAGAAGTCCAACTCTCCAAATGCTTTCCCATGGGTAAAGAAGTCAGAGGAGGGGAGAGTCCTGAAATTGATCATAAAAACTTTCCAGAAGTGTTTTTTACCAGTCTGTAATAAAATATTAAAAAATGGATTTTTTTTGTTCAAATTAGCATGCTTCCATATACGCTGCTATAACCCTTTTATAACCAGAGCTGTGTACCCTGTAGACTGCATACACAGAGGACAAGCACACCATACGTTTGCTCAGTATTTTCCATATCAGGTAATCACTGTCTGTGTGACCCTTTCGGCTCTATACAATCAACAGAATTTTATATTTCAAGACCTCATGAGCAAAGAAAACATCCAGGAAACAAAAAACCTCTGTGTCAGTGAAGTTACACATACCTATAGCTATTAAAAGATGAAGGTGTTGGGGGAAAAAAAGGCTTAAGAAAGCATACAGCTTACAAAGAGTGAAAACAGACACATGCTGTACGTGATACTTAAACGATGCTTAAATGCTTTGCTGAACAAGGACACCAAATATAAGAAATACTGTCTTCAATATTCTGGATTTCAAATGGACTAGTAAACCAAAGTATTTTTAAATTATGCTTCCTACTGAGAAGTACAAAAGTCTAAATTAATATATAAGGCCTGTTATTATTTTTTTTTCTCTTAAAACAGCCTTACTTTTGAAATTTGATTCCAACTCAAGAGACTCAGAGGTACCAAGACAGACAGACACACTTTATTCATCCTGGCTCTTTTTTCCCTCAAAAATTTTGCAGTAGAGCTATTTCACTGTTGGAAAAATGAGCTGCCTTTTTTGATTAGTCACATGGTGCCACTTCTGTTCCCCTGACAGTATCTATGGAATTACCAAGAGGAGAATTAGAAGCCACAGTACAAACAGTTCTCTATGGAATGGCTGTGTTAATCCAGGAACACTGTCTATGTCCATATACATATGTACATACACAGTATGTATTCAGACTGCTCACTCTATCTACTTGGTAGCTTATTTTCTGCACCATCAGGAAGACAGAAAAAAACAGCACAGTAGTTCAAAACAAACTCCTTGGAAATATATGTGGGATCACTTGTGCTTTCAGTATTAGCTGTGAAGAAGCTTAAGTCAAGTTACAGTACTCGTTTTGCCAGTACAGGGAAGCAAGAGATCAAAAAGACCACAAATAGTTAAATAACATCCCTCTGTTCTTGCCAGGCAGACTGACACAGATGCAGCAACCTGCATGAGCTTCTGAGGAAGACAGAGTAAGGAAATGGCAAGCCTCAGGGATGACAGACCTGTTCATCACTGCCCTTATACAGCACTAACCATCTTGTCTCCCTCTCTTCTTTCCTTTTTGCTTTGCTCCATTTCTGTTGTTAAAAAACATCCCAGTTTAAAAGACCTGCCTACACACCTGAGACAAACTCCCAATGGGAATGCTCCAGATATTCAAATCTCTGTGCTCAGGGTTTCAAAAAGTAGGACTTGACCTACAGCTGGGAAAATTCAGAGAAACACTGCAGAACTGTCAAAGCCCAGGAGCTGTAGCAGTGTATTGAGGAGCCAGTCCTATCAGGAACCTTTTAACCACCATACCAGTCAACCTCTTCAGAGTCCTGATTCTTTCCCAGAAGTGTGAAGGTGCAATGTGATATAATAAATACATATAACTTAAGCTTCTTCCAGCTGCTCCTTGGTTTGATTCCATCTTGAATTCACACTGTGTCCACCTTCTGAAGTGCTTAAATGGTGGCAGAAATCCATTAAAGGCAAGTAGAAGAATGAATGAGGACAGGCACAGTTAAAGTTCGTTTATTTTTATGTTTAAATGAATACACACAGAAACTTGTCTGTAGCATTCAGTGATCTGTACTTTCTGAAGCACCATTCTCAACAAACACAGAAATCCAGTAATTAGCTTTCAAGCTATTAATTACATTTCTGGGGAAGATAAATAATGATTAAGAGCCACCTATTCATTAGAATGCAATACCTGGAAATTATCTCTTATCCCTTTTGATGAATCCAGCCAAAGGTTTCTCTGCTGCTGGAGGAAACTAAGATTGTAGCTGACAAAACTGTGTGCTTTACTTACAAGAAAGCAGGAAGAGCAAAATTTTTTTTTCTTACTCAAATACCAAGTGGTTTACCCCAAATTTGCAAAACAATTGAAAAAATCTTTTTAGGAAAACAGTTCAAAGCATGCTACTGTCTAACAAATTCAGTGTACAAGCCTTCCAAGATGCAGAAGAGATTTCAGCTCTTCAGGACTGACTTAGCAACAAGTAGCCTGCTTAACCCATTTAATCTGGTGCCTATGAATGCTCCCTGGTACCAAGGAAGGGGAGAGAGGCTCCTGCACAAAGCCCTCCTCTGGTTCAAGACTTCAGTCCTGACTCATCCCTGCCACCAGCTCGCTGTTTGTCACAGAAAACATTTTGGCTTATTGTATTTTCATTTATTTCTCAATTGTAACAGCACTATTATTGTTTCCAGGAAGTAGAACAGGTTAGTGTGCAGCTGTTTTATATTTAAGCAAGACTGAGCTTAATGCTTTCAATTTTAGTATGCCTCTGGATAATCTGTGATATTTCAGTACTTGGTCACTGCTCCCTTCTTATCCCAGCAGGTTCCCAATGCCAGCTCAGCTGAGCAAGACTACAAGTTTGTATTTGTACTGCCTGCCTTTAACTACAGTAGCCCCTATAGATGAGCATGCTTAAAAAAAATAAAAAAAAAAAAAAGATGGAAAAAAACCCCACAAAACCACCTTTAAATGCTAGATAAAATAGTTAAAGCAAATGGCTTTCCAAAAAGATCAGATTGCAGAGCAGTTTGAAAGGACTACAAAAACCATTGATAGCAATATGTTCTCCACACATTGAAGAGATGAAGCTAATTAGTAAACTTCTGCAGTTCCTCCTGAGAAGCCTTGTAGATTACTAAATGGATCCACAATACTACTGGCATCAAAGATGTGCATTTACATTTGATCATTTACCAGAGTGTTTCTCAAAATTCTTCTAATTATGAATTTAAGACATGCTTCTAGACTCCTGAAAATGATAAAAGAAAAAAATCTGCAAACTCTGCATTACCTTCCTTCTTATTTTAACTCAAGAAAGAGCCATTTTTCAATGGACTAACTTGTGCACAGCTCTCTAGCTTCAGGAGAAAAAAAAAGGATTACTGCTCCCCTATCACCTTTAGGCTTGCTCATGAGAGCGGCAATTCCAGAGACTTACGCTGCAAACAGGACCCCCCACACTTTCAATTCAGAGCAGGCTTAATCAGTCACAAGCTATGACCCACAACAACCCAAAACCACGTCAGACAGCATTGGGCTTTTTCCCCTACAAACTCTGTTTATGAGCTACTGCATTCCCAGCATCCCCTTTGGAACAGATCCTTTCCCCCCCATCTACTCCCTGACTTGCAGATTACCAAAACAGCGGGGATTGTTCTGGAATCAGGAATATGCAAGCCTGGAACTTGTATGCTCTGAGCTCTGGGTACCTTAGAGAGAGTGTCTGTCCACTACAGCTTTGGTGACCAGGTAGTCTTATTGAGTAGTCAGAATTAATCTGACCACTGCAGTTCATTTGGTTAAATACATTGCAGACCACTTGCTCTTGAGGAGAGGCAATTCCACAGTACATCATTCCATGACTAATACATGGCACATTCCTGCTGTAGCCCGTGCTCTGCCCAGTCAGTTAAAATGCTCAGAGGCATCCATGACAGAGGAAGGATCCTGATACTCATCAATAAATAGCAAAATCCATGCCCAGAAAACACAGCAATGCAACATGACATCATGCAAACCCAGCAGTGAGCACACTAGATAGGCACAGCAGTTTTTCCACTCACTGCAATTTTACATCTCTTTTCAAACAGAAATAAAAACGGAGATTCACCTTACGTTCTGAGTGTGCCCCAGACCAGGTATACTTGAGATCATGTGAAAATGGAGGAAAGGAATCCAGAGGAGGGCTTATCTCCAAAAAACTTACCAGACAGCAGAACCAGATGGATGCAAACAGTTTTGACCTGGATACTGGCACTTTCAGATCAAGTCTAAGCACCAAGTCCAGGCTGTCTGACAAGGCTTACTGGAGGTTGGCTGTCCCAAGGCCCACAGAACTGTGTGGTTTGCATTAAGCTGAGGGTCTGATTTTACATCTTAAGAACTGCCCAGCTAGAATTACTTTTGTTCTGTATATGGGTTTATCAAGCCGAAGATGTTGAAGAGCTAGAACTTATGAACTGCAGATTGCCCAGCTGAAGCTGCACTGGGGACTTGCATTAAGAGGTTGGGTTGTGTCTGAGTTCCTGCTATGTGTCAAGTTTCCTGCTTCTGAAGTGCTCCGAGGGATAAGGTGAAATTGCTGATCTGGGATAAGAGGCCACTGCTGTGCTACAACCACCTTCTAGAAGTGTTCCTTAGACACTTAGAAGGATGCTCCAGCTGCAGACTTTCAAGGGTTACTTTGAATCACACTTGGATTTCAAGGGGTTCTAACAAAGTATATGGCTACAGGTACACAGATCAATTGAAGCTTCAATACTGAGGATGAAGCTTTCATGTTATTTGACTCATATTCATGCTTTAACTCATTAGTGGATTTAATTACGCTGCATAAGCTAAAAATTCAGCTTTCTCAAGTTATTTTTCCATATAAGGGATTCAGCTGCTTTTCCTCTTCTCTGGAGGCTCTTCTATATGGTGTGATAAAATAAATAAATACAGTAACAGACATATTATGAATTTGTTGAATCAACATTCCCAGCAAGAAAAAAAAAAAAAAAATCTCCTCCTGTTTGAAGTTTCTGTGCATCAAGAAGGAAAGCAGAAGAGGCAGATGGAACTGGATTCTGTACAGGAACCTTAGGAAGATGTCCAGGGAGAAAAATAGCAGTTTAGTGTTAATAAAGGGGGAGAGATTTTCTGAAAAACAGATTAAAAAAACCTAAGTGCCATCTTATGGATCCTGGTAATTGTAACCCACCACTGATTCTATTATCAGTTTTTAGTTTTATCACTTTTCATCGATAAAAGTAGCCATAAACATCTCTTTTGCATCCATCTCAGCTACAAGGCAACTTCAGAAAACATACTCTAGTCAATGACCCTACAAAAACTTAATACAGGCTACATTATGCATCTAAGGTCACACCTTATAGTCATACCTTAATAGCAGTATGGTGAAGTTTGGATAGAGATACAAATTAGGTTTAATACTCTGTCAGGTTCTCAATCAAGAAGAGTTCCACATCTTCAGAAACATCACCCAACTCTATGCAAGTCTAGAAAAAATAACAAATGCCTACAACTCTTGTTTCTTAAGGGAGTGTTCTAAAGCATTTAGTGTTCTGACAAATCTCAATTAGGTCTCATTTATTCAGAAAAAAGGTTTTCCTACTGGCTCATCTGGATTTTTCTCAAAGGCATTGGTACAACGTATGAAATGGGAAGAGGAAAATAAAGACTACTTGCAGAGGTTATATCAAGACAGAATATCACATAATACTGAGAAAGGCTACATTGAAGTAAAATGTGAGAATTATTTTTGGATAGTGCTGATTGTCTGTAGATCATGAAGTTCAAGTCCCTTTTCAGTAGAGGTTCCTGTATCACCTTTGAAAATCAGGCTCAAAAAAAATGAAGTATTGTCAAAAGCACTCATGGGCCTTGGGAACAGAAATCATATAGGCTTCTACACAGTGACACTCAGCTTCACTACAGCTCTCTCACAATAAATGAGGCTTGAAACAACCCTCAGTGCCCACTTAGGTGCCCAGGGTTTCTCTAAAATGCAGAAGGAGGGTTAGACAGAGATGAGATTCACACAGAGAAGCAGAAATGTCTTAAGGCTGCAGACACCAGGTGAGCAATCCTCACTGCAGGGAGATTGATGCCCCCACTCTCTGAACTTGCAATACTGAGGCTCTTCTACCATAAAGAGAGGGTACACCTGCCTTTTATAAATAGCTGTCAAAACTCTTTCTTCATCTAATAGCTCCACAGTTAGAGCTTTCACATAAGTTTTGGGCACCTCTAATTCCTCCTCTACCTGAAGTCCACAGCTTTTACTCAGGGAAGCAGAAGGTAAACATACTTCCACCTTCTGTTGAAGCTCTCTCCATTGTCCAGAGAACAAGAGGAAAAGAAAATGGTGTGATTCTACAGCCTAGTAGTTACATACTGCTCTGCAAGATTCATACTGAGAAACTTTCCCATTATAAAAGCAGTGAACAACAGACTGGGTAGCAGAAGTAGAACAAACTAAACTGCAAATATTGTCACTGGTACCTGCCTTTCTAGAAGCAAGCAGCCAGAATATGGAGAGCTACACTTACTGCTTAAAATTTGGCTTTGATGTCAGTCCAGCTTTTCCTTTCAAGCCCCTCAACACCAAAAAAGTCCATCCTGTAGAAGCATAAGGCTGCAGCTCCCATACCTTCAATAGCTCAGAGGAAGCCACTGCTTCCACAGACACAAGTTTGCTGATTGTCACCATCCCACCTTTGAGTGCCAGGAGCTCACAGCTCATGATGAATTCTTCATAAGCAGAAACTCTGAGTAGGAAACCAGTGCCTCTTCAGAAACAAATCAACAACTTGCTTCATTATGACAGGCAATGGCCTCCAAGTCCTTCTGTGTTCTCTGCTTTCACTGAAGTTAAAATTCAGTGGAGCTGGTAGCCCAGAGATTTGGTTTCTCACAGCATTTCACAAAAACAGCTGCAGTACACACAGGGGAAACAAAGGTGCTGAAAGGAACATGACAGTCTCACTGTGCACTGACCCTAGCTTGGATCCTCAAGAGGCACACTTGGGAAAGCAGGGAAACTTCCTTGCCAAGAAGGCCAATGGCATCCTGGGATGCATTAGAAAGGGGGTGGTTAGTAGGTCAAGAGAGGTTCTCCTCCCCCTCTATTCTGCATTGGTGAGGCCGCACCTGGAGTATTGTGTCCAGTTCTGGGCCCCTCAGTTCAAGAAGGACAGAGAAGTGCTTGAAAGAGTCCAGCGCAGAGCTACTAAGATGATTAAGGGAGTGGAACATCTCCCTTATGAGGAAAGGCTGAGGGAGCTGGGTCTCTTTAGTTTGGAGAAAAGGAGACTGAGGGGTGACCTCATCATTGTTTTCAAATATGTAAGGGGTGAGTGTCAGGGAGATGGAGTTAGGCTTTTCTCTATGGTGACGAATGATAGGACAAGGGGTAATGGGTGTAAGTTGGAGCATAGGAGGTTCAAGTTGAATATCAGAAAGAATTTTTTTACTGTAAGGGTGACAGAGCCCTGGAACAGGCTGCCCAGGGGGGTTGTGGAGTCTCCTTCACTGGAGACATTCAAAACCCGCCTGGACACGTTCCTAGGCGATGTACTCTAGGGGGCCCTGCTCTGGCAGGGGGGGTTGGACTAGATGATCTTTCGAGGTCCCTTCCAACCTCTAGGATTCTATGATTCTATGATTCCCAGATTGAGATACAAATTATCCTCCCAACATGACCCACCTAACCAGTGCTGATCTGGCCATCATTCAACCCACCTCAAGAAGCCCATGGAATGCAGAGGAAATTTAGCTCCCACAAAATGGATGTGCCTTTGAATTGGTAGTTTGGCTCAGTTTTTAAAAATCAATGGGGCAGGTTGTACTTATTCCTCTCCTTTTTCAGCCAACTGCCACCAGGTTGCTAAAAATGCTCAAAATTGCTAGTAGACTTCCTCATCAGCTGTATACAATCTCAAGCCCAAAAATGTTTCCATAGTTTACTTGCAATTAGTATTTAACTGTTGCATATGGTTTTGAGTTGAGTGACACCTGCGTCTCTTGTCACCATTTTTGCCACAGATAAGCAGAAGAGAAACACGCTGAGTTCCACACAGTTGTTGCTGTAAAGCTTGTGTACCACTAAGCTCATCCAAAAATGCCTGAAACAGCAGTGTCTTTAAAAGTCTTTGGGTTTTTCTCCTGGTTTGTACTGAACAAGTATTGCACAGTTGCACTGGCAAACACCACCCATAATAATTAATTTGAGAAAGCACAAGAAGTGTTGGATGACTCAAAAAATCTGTTTACCATTTATAATGAAAACCACTGAGCTGAAAAGTATATTATTCAGCAATTTCAGCCAACTAAAAATATGTAACAATGCTTCTTTTTCACATATAAAAGACGTTTCCAAAAGGTACATTTGGGAGAATGTTCCTACCTCAAAGTTTATACTGCAAGACAAGATAAAATTCATACTCTTTGCTGCTTTAAACCACTCTCAGTTGAAGAAATTATAATGAGAAAAGTCTTTTAAATGTCAGACAAATATTATTAGTATCTCAATCACTCTAAAAAATTCTTTTTAATTATAACTTGTTTTAGGATTCCTGTCATAATGAACAGGTAGGCTGTGTCATGGCTGTATTTAGGAAAATGTAAGCTGAGTTTTCAGGCCTGGAGGAAAAGAAGTTTAATAATAGTCTGGTGCATCCAGATTGGTCATTGATGTTTCTCATCCAATGGAGTTCTGGCCCCAGTAGGTGCTTGATAAAGAAAAGCTCACCAGCTACACATTTTTACACATTCTCTAAGTCTTGGAAAAAACAAAATCAAAATTGGGAAAGGCACAAGATAAACAGAATGGGAGACAGAGAGACTATCTGTTCCTTTTTTCTGAACTAATAAAGAAAAGGCCTAACTTGAAAACCATGCATGGAAGTGGAGTTTACCAAGTCTGTGGAGGGAGCTATCTAGCTGAAGCTGAAGTTCTGAAAAGAACTGCAGACATGTGGGTGTTTCTCTCAGAGCACAGAGGCAATTCATTCTTTCCAGACTCATATGAAATACATTAGTCTTGGCAATGCTTCACAACTGTTTCAACCTAAAGCTCTAGGTGGAAAGACTGAGAAACACAAAGCTCTTACCACAGCTCCTATCTTACCAACTTAAAACTTCCACTGACTTCAGAACTGAGCACAAGGGTTGGGCTGTTTCTGTGAGGTAGGCAACTCAACTTGGCTCCTCTTCACATACAACCAAGAGGAATTACATGGTTGCAATATATTATTTTGCTGCACACACATACCTGACAGTTTCACTCTCCCCTGCCCTTCACCCATATTCCTCAGGCTTTTTTATTTTATTTCATACTGGAGTTCTGCTCCTTGACTAGATATTTTCACCAAGAATTCACCTTAAGCTTTCCCTGAGAGTTCTACCTTTTCATTAAAGCCCTGTTCACATTATTGTGCTGCAATGCCATTCCAGAAATAGTTGCATTTCCAGACTACAAAATAACAGACACCACCAGATGGTTAAAATATGTCTGATTATTCCAAATACAAAATGCAACTGTGCTCATAGTTCTCCTCAGAAGATCTGTAAAGTCATGTTTAGCTCAAAAACAGTTATCTATTCAGTGGTCAAGTAGCACCACAAAACAATTTCTAAACACTGAGTTGCAGTCTCTAGAACATATTCATTTAAACAGAGATTACAAGAAAAATCTGATTTCAAAATATGTCACTTCTTTTCAGATGGTTATTTTACATGCATCATTTTTCGTTTTTAAATGATCCTATCTCAGGATCTCCTTATCTGAGCTTGTACCCCACAGCTGGGTTTAGCAGACTGGCTGGAAATAATCCACATTTTTCCAGCTTTCAAGACATAGTGAACACGGCAATCTAAAGTTACACAACTTTCTTAGCTATGTACAGCCAAACTAAAACTGAAAATTAGTTGTCTTCAAGTTTTACAAAAGAAGACTTCAATTTCCTGAATAAATTGTACTGTAAAAGCATTTGTTAGACATATGCAGTAGGTAATGCTTAAGCTAAATATTATGGATATGAGGCTATTAGCCCTCCAAAGCTTGTTACATGGTGTAGCACATTTTCATATGGAAACTGTTTAGATTGGTAGTTTGACTTTAAAACAGTATTTTCCACCACTCAAGCTTTGTCTAGGGCAGGTACAGATTACTCAGTCCTGAATTCATCTTTTCCTATTTGTCATTTTGTTTAAATCCAGACTGAATGCAAAAAAAACACTTCCCAGGCCTCTTGCTATATTAATCTATGATTCTCTTGCTACAATTCAGAGTGTAAGAAAAGCAGAAATTGTACAAGTTAAATTCGATTGATACATTGCAAGCATTCAATCCAGTTGCCAGAAAGATCTGGGGACCAAGTCTTCAAGGGAGGAAACAACCTTATTGATGGACACAAAGATACGTTGTACTTAATGAATTAAACAATTACTTGAAAGCAAAAGGAAAGGCATTTTCCTGCACCAGACTAAAACTCTGAGTGTTTTAAAGAAATTAATGCAATATCCAGTAACAGAGGTCACAACAGTTCTTCTCTAACTTAGCTTTTACTCCAAGCTCTACTCCTCTTTCTTTCAAAAACCAGGGAGATAAGCAAGGCAAACAGATAAGCTCCTATACATTGCATATTATGGACAGCTCACCCTGTCCTTTAGTGAGAAAACTTGGACGCAAGTGATTTTGACCCTTGAAAGGGATCCCAAACTGAATTATTGGAGCACATCTACTTAAGATACACTGCAAGAACTAAGGTTTACCATATTTTCCAAAACACAAGGGTACACATTACAACATGTTGTCAGAGACATTCTTCAATGAGCTTTGTAAAGACAAAACTTCTTGTATTCTTACCCCAAGGCATTAAGGTTCCTCTTCCCTTGAGCAAAAGTGATTCCAAATCATTACTTTCACAGATTGTACAACTTAGAATCTTCATATCAAAGCTGGCTTTAGATAAAGCCCTGATATATTCTGTTCTAGTTTTAAGGAGCACCCATAGCAAGAATTCTATTTGTCTTACCCTTGTGTTATCAAGGCCTCATCTTCTATTCCCTCTTGCAAAATTAAATTCCCCGTCATTTTCATACAATATAGACAAGAAAATCCCTAAAGGAACTTCTTACTGATTAGAATTCTATGAAAGTCTTCTCAGTCATTGTAACAATGAATAAAGACTTCTGAATTCAGTTCTACATAATGCAATCTCAGAAAATCTTGAATTACTGAAGTATTTTCATTAATAGTTGCCATTGTCCTTTTTGTTTTAAAAATCTCTTCAGGTTTTTTTAAACAGACTTCTTAAATGCATCTTAAATACTTAGTAATCATCTTGACACATATTTTATATCAAGCTAAGATAACGATAGGGTTTTCTAGAATGATTTGCTTATTACAACACACTGCATGACTGTACATATACTCATATAATTGCCAGCACACTGCTGGCTGTTACTTAACCTACTCTGAGCAAACTCCATCAGACGAACTGGCTTGTAGAAAAATAATCAACTTCAGTGACAATTTGTAGTCAGCATTCTTTCAGAGTCCTCAGTAGATCAGTATTTGGTTGGCTAATGCTACAAAGAAATGCTTATTTGTAGCAGCTCCTCCAGTATGTATTTTAAAATTACTCTCCACATTTTATCAAATGCAGTTTTAGCAAATATTTAACTTGAGATAAAGTATGAAGGTTATGTTGTATTGAAGCACCATACCAGATTTCCTTAACAAAAAGAAGGTGGTAAGGCCAGAAATTCTAAATTGAGCAAAAGAACAAACAAGCCAAACTATAAGAACAATAAAAAAAAACAACTTAAAAAGACATCAAATAGAAAGCCATCAGTTTACTCTCACTCATCAGAAAAATAAGGTAACCTTTGATTATAAAATGCACATCTTCTATTACATTCCTACATTATACAAAAATATGCATTTCATGTATAATTCCTGCTTTACATGCTATGTAGTCTTCCCTCTTTAAAGAAATTATCATTTTTGCATTTTTTAAAAAATTGTTTTAACCAATTGTCTCAATATATACCAGTGTCTGCTTCACTTAATATGGCATCTTACAAACACACTCCTATGAACACATACAACTATACAAGCAAATAAGCACCAGGGAGTGCAGTAAGAACAAAAGCCAGCAAAATTTCAATGAATTTCCAAAGTTATTTTCTAAGTGATCTTTATGCTTAGGGACCTCAATTGCTCCATATTTCAGCAGTTTCATTCCTACAAGAAAGCTAACTTCACTCTCTATATGTGACTAAAAGCTCTCTGAAATTACATAATGGATGAAAACTGTTGCTTGGTTCAGAGTTAACCTTTAGAAATCTCAGGATGTTGATTTTTGCAGTGAATACCTTAACTGGAGTTAAAAAGGAATCAGTCTTGTTTTTTTCAGTAAAAATGCATCTTAAGATGGACTTTTTTGTACAGCTTCAAGCATTACCTCAAAGTTCTAGTAGAAGTAATAGAATATATTAGAGACTAACTCACCCTCAGTGAGGATTTTCTGTAGCTCTATTTCCTTTGATTGTCAATTTAAAATTTATTGTTTTTCTTTTCTAGAGGACTACAAGCTTCAAATTCTTCCTGTGTTTGCCAAAGACCTTATTGCAATTAGATAGCATTACACTCCTGAAAACTGTGACCATGACATGGAAAACCTCTTTTCAATAAAGTCATCAAGGTAAGCCCTCATAAGTCTTTTAAAAATCAGCAATTGGTTTAAATTGTCAAGAAGTTTAGCCCCGTATGTAGCTGAACGTAATCTTGCTCACTGTCAATGATTCAGAGAGCCCCTTCTGCATCTTAAAGAAGCCCCAAAAAAAATCCGTATTAGAGACAGAGCATATGTCACACTACAGCCCATAAATGGATGACTCTGAGCAGGCAATAACCTTGTCCATCGATTCATGTAGTTCCTACAGATGCAGACAAAGCAACACAAGGAGCAGCATTTTGGTGGAGGCTCAGTCCCCTGTGTCAAACAAACTCTCCTGAAATAAGGCAGCCATGCTGGGAAGCTCAAAGGAGGCTATTCCTCCAACATATTTTTTGTTGTTTGCCATCAAATGCTTTCTGTGGGAGATGGAAACATGCAAGAACCATGTTAGACCACAAGAAGTACATCATCTCCACTACATCACCATCTCTGCACCATTTGAAAGGGATATTGCCAAGTAGGTGTCATTTCAGTCTCAGGAAACCTTTGCAGAGGCTATTTACACTTGTCTTTCTTCAAGATTAGATTACTGTAATGCTTTATTGACTGGTTTGCACAACAGGGCTGTGCACAGTCTCCAGGAGGCACAGGCCACTGCTCTGTTGGCTTGGTTTGTTTTTGGGTTTTTTTGTTTGTTGGTTTGGTTTTTTTGAGACAGGAATGATTTTAACATAGTGTGCAGACTGTAAAGCTTTTCCATCACTTGCCCCAAAGTCAATTAATTGATTATAAAATTGTTCTGTTTACTTATGCCACAAATTGTGGTCACTGCCTTTTAGCTGGCATGTTTAATTGGAGTTGACTAGTTGAATCCCTGCAGGAATTCTACACTATGTAGTAAAGATCACATCCTTGCTTTTCCCAGCATTGCATGAAAGCTGCATGAAGCAAGTATGGCAGCTACAAGCTCCTAAAACCTACAGCCTATACCTCCAAGGATGAATGGGGTTTATCTTTCTGAAACTGCAGGTGAAAAAAACAACACTTTCAGGCAGCTCATGGTGTTAAAATTGATTTTATGGTGGGCTATTTCACTTGAAGTACCGATCTCTGTGTTTTATTACCCATTTTTTTGATTGCTTGCTATATTCACCTCAGACTGCTGAAAGTTTTTGATTATTTTCTAGCCTCTCTATTGTTCACCAAGATAAATACTCAATCGCACTCAATATAGCAGAAGACTCACTCTACCTCTTGCAGATCTAAACTATCGCTTGCATTTACTCTGATAATCCAGCTAAAGCTTCATTAACTGCTGTAAACAAAGCATTGCTCAACTTGGGCTCAAGTGGCTTCCATCTAAGAAACCTAGAGCTAATATTTTTTTTGTACTAGACAGGTTTTTACAGTCTTCTGACTACGTAATTATTTGGCATTATTATTACTCATTCTCTTAAACACAAGGCATCACTCCTCCAGAACTGCAAGGCTAATGAAGATATGCATATATTAGACCTACTTATTGGCTGTCTTGAGAATATTTATCCAAACCCATGATTTATAGGGCTGTGTTGGATTAGCAGAGTGTAAGTGTGCCTCATCTTCAGCAGACCTGAACTTGTGATGACCCATTAGTCTTTCCAAGGTCACCACAGGCTTTCTCCAGCACCATCTCATACTTGCAGCTTTCTGTCCTCAGAAGGCCAGGCCATTTCCCACAAGGTGCTCCCAAACCTACTTCCTCTGAGTCTAGTTGCTTTAGAAACAGAAAGCTCTTGCCTGCATACCTAAGTAATTTTAACACCTTCTGAATGTTTTTCAATACCTGTTAAAGCAACAAATAATTAAAGGAAGACATCTACCTCAAAGTTTGTTTTCTTGACCTTTAGATCTTCAATTCTGTGCAACAGAAGCACAGCACACTAGGGTGTGTGGCAGGGGAAGCAACTCAGCAAGCCAGGAGGACTCAAAGGGCCTCTTAACACATTTACAGTGAAAATTTCCTGCAGCATAATAGGCTTGGTGCCCACTGACACCCACTAGAAAATTGACTAGTGACAATTTGTTATTCTAGACAGACTTGTTCCCAGCCACTCCTGACATTGAGTTGTAGTAAGAAAGTGTATTTTTATTGCTCTGAAAACATTCTTTTACATAGATTCTGAAATGCTGGAGATCTATTCATATAATTCATCTCGGCTGAAACTGAGGAGCAGTTTGAGGCTTTTTCTTCCTTTCCATGTTTTGCATAGTTGACAGTTTACAGAAACAGGCAATGTTCCTCTATGCTTAAAAAAGTGATGTCTCTGGCAGTTATTTTTTTCATTCTCCTCTCAATCCCATTAGGCTCAAAGACAGGTCAGTTACTCACTTTTTTAAAAAGACACTTCCATTAAAATCAAATTTGATCGTGATTCAAGATTATTTCAGAACTTTTTTCCTGTCATTCCCAAGGCATCCATAGAGTTCCACTGAAGTGTCTTAGGAGACTTCCTTATCTAATCTAATCTTTCTCTGATTCAGAAGACATGGGCTGCATTTACCAATAGAGTATAAATATCAAACACAAGATTTTGTTAATTTTTTTTTTTTTTCTTTTTTTTTTCTTTTTTTTTTCTTTTTTTTTTCTTTTTTTTTTTGTAGGATGGTACTAGCTATTTTGGCTAGACTTCAGTCACTTCCTAGACTGGAAATATATAAAGTGCCATGGAAAAATCAAAATATTCAATATAGTCATAGGAAGACTGGCACACTTCTGGGTCAAAAAGCCAACTTGCAGGAATTTAGTCTACTTTCTGAAAGCTTTTATAGTGTTAAAAATCTCTAAACACTTGTTCTATGAAAATGTCTTTTCAGAAACTGAAAATAGTGGAAAGATTATGATCTGCAAGAATTACATGAAAAGAAGAAAATATATCTATTTAATACCGAACCAACCAAATTCAAATAACACAATATTAATATATTTGCTTGCTTCCAGAGTAAACTTTCCAACAGAAATCATGCTGTGATTGGAGCTGTGAGATTTCAGATCCAGAGTAACAGAGGATGACA
Source organism: Heliangelus exortis (assembly GCF_036169615.1). Taxonomy (NCBI): domain Eukaryota; kingdom Metazoa; phylum Chordata; class Aves; order Apodiformes; family Trochilidae; genus Heliangelus; species Heliangelus exortis. The sequence continues at coordinate 15,776,799 of NC_092432.1, read as the reverse complement.
GAAGACCTAGTCCCTTTCATTTAGCTGGTAGTTCATGACCAGACTGCATTACTTTATACTTACCTACTTTTAGTATGGATACCAGAATACATTTTCTCTAAGCCTGATTTACGTTTTCAGTCTGCTCTCATGCATTTTGGAGAAGTTTTAAAAGACAGAAGATCAATAGATGACTTGAAACAGAAGATCATCTTCTCTGAAGGTGAAGCAGAAACTGGGACAGTTTCCAAAAGTTTAACAAAATCATCTAGTATTGCTGGCAGCTCCAGAGATCATTAGAGTCATAAACGAGAAAGTAAATCAGTGAAACTCATATTTGATAAAAAGATTAGCTATTTAGAAAATTAAATACCAAAAGTGTATCAAAAAACTATTAAGTACTAAAGAATGTGCTGAAGAAGTAATTATGCTGCTGTTTCTCTGACACCTAAAATTATTATAGCAAAATAAGAGAACAGGGAAGATCCTGCCCATGTGCCCGAGTTCCACTCAACATGGAAATGGGGAAAGAAAGTAGCATCACATACCTGGTTACAAGTCCATACTTCTGCAACCGTTTGCCCTGGAGTATTCTGGCACCTTCAGGTTGCTCTGATTTGTGCCATCCGCAAATGGCTTCAAAAAAATTAAAAAAAAAAAAATCAGACCAGAGCAGGATGTATTTCTGTCCACTCAAAATTTTCTTCCTTTCTCTCAGCCATTTGCAGATGACAATCTCTCCACTGGTGCTACTTTACCAGCTCAGAGGGGCTGATAATGTGGTAGCTCATTCAGCTTTAGAGGTAGAAGCCTTAGTTCTTCAACACAGAAAATCTCCCTTGTTTTTAATACAAAACAAACCAACCAACCAAAAAAAAAAACCCAGGTCTCACAGTGTAACATGTTCCTTGCTCTCAAGGCTGTCAGAGAAATTTAAGTTATTAGTGAAAGTGACTCTTGGAAACACAGGACACCTTGTAGAAGTCAGAGTAAGATTTCAAGAATGAGAGATTGGCAGGAGATTCAAACAGTAGTGAGTTACATAGAGCATGAGAAAAAGAGTAAAGAATGTAGATATGTAGAAAGAAATTTGAATACTTGAAGAAAACAAGGACACAAGCTCAAAATACATTCTAAAAATCAAGATCTTAGTCCCAATGAACTACTACTACAGAAAAGAAACAGGTAGGATCATGGTTTATATTCCATTTTCTTTCCCACTCCCTCCAAGCTTATGCAGATTTTCAGAATTAAGTACTCAAGCTCACCCATGGTAGCTCTCTGCCACACAAATGTTTTATCTTGTGAAAATCCTACCAGGAACATGCCAAACTTTATCAAAATACACCCTGATGCCTTCTACAATAGAGCCAGAAAACAACCATTTCTGAAAAAATATATAATCATCCTAGCTTTTTGATAAATATTTAGATTATATTCTCTAAAAATGAAAAATCATACTGTGCTTGACCTCTGTCACCAGACACTTAGTGGCACAGGAACTCACCTCACAGGGAGCAAAAGGCCACTTCTTGTGCCCATAAAATATATTCATAACCTGTTCTTATGTGTATCCACAAATGAAAAAGAACATGAGCACAGGCAGAGATGACAATGATTGACAAAATAAACAGATGCTTGTGAATACTGCCTATGCAGTAATCAACAAGCTAAAGGATTACAGGAACAAGACATTTGCAGAGTGGCTTTTCTTATTTTAACACATGTAGCAGTAAACAAAGTGACTTTCAATTATGGATAAATTGTATCTATTTGTAACATGAAATCCACGGGACTCTTATCAATCACTAGCGGTATCAAAACATTCACAGGCTAATCATGGCTAATCATGGCTAAGCTAATTTTGGCTCTTCCAGAGCCAAATTACCTTGTTTTGTGCCAAACCTTATTATAAATTAATTGCAGTCGTAGTGCACAGTCAGAAATTCAAAAAGCAATACAGAAAGGTGTTGCTGCACCTGGATATCATTCAGTGTTATTCAGTTTTTCAACTTAAACAGAGAACATGAAGCACATGAGGCACAATGCCATCAAAATTGATATCCAAGCCATCCAAGAGATTATTGCAGAATGTTTTGACAAATTAAGCATTAAAGACTCCTTTTGCAACTCAGCTGCTTTGGTAATGAAAGGTGAAGGATAGTTCCTGGTTCTATTCCCCAATGGCCCCCTGAGACCTCAAAGCAGCTTGGCATTGTTATGTAACTGAGATATTTACCTCTGTGTTCTCTATGTGAGGAAACAGCCATAGCAGTCCTATTCACACTAAGCTCTTTCCTCTGATGTGTTTATAGGAACCTGCTAACATCCAAACCTAGTATGTGTCTTCAGCAAATTTGGTTTTAATCCTTTCACCTGCTTCTCCTTGTGCAGATATTGCTATACATTAGCAAGTCTCTCAGCCACCTTTTCCCACTTCCTTCTCCAGGTAAAAGGCATTCAGTAAATATGGTTAAGACTCTGAACAAACCTCTGTGTATCTAACAGCCATCTGTGTAGAGGAGATGTCTGGTGTTCCTTTTGAAAATCAAGTATCATGGACTAGATGCATTTCTTCATTATTTATACTTTTCTTCTGTTACCTGCCCACCAGGAGCTCAGGCAAGCCCAAGTCAATTTTTCTCAGAGATCAAAACCAGCTAGGTGTCTACTGATTCATCATCACTTTGACAGCACTGGAATGTACTCAATTGCTTCAAACACTGAACATATCTGAGAGGTCCACTTATTGTCAACTGCCAGCATGGAACTGGTCAAATGCCTGAAAATGGAGGAAGTGATCTGCTACCAGCTCTTACTATGTAAACTTGACACTTCAGTGTAAAGTTACCAGCTAGCATGATGGGATGTTAAATTCAAAAGATAGTGGAAAAATACTTGCTAACTTGCTGGAAGTATCTAGTAAAAAAGGACACCAAATGAAACATGGAAGCTTTCTTCCATCATAGCATACAAACCTAAAAGTGGTATTCATGTGGCATTTTCCTCAAAGCTGCACTCCATTCAGATTTGTTCCTTAACAGTAATGGAACCTTTAACCACAGATATTCCATACTAAAAAATATATTCCATACTAGAAAAAATAAAGTGAAGCAAACCTGTAAGGATTCCAACAGTTTAGCTCTTCATTTTCACCCAGAACTGTATGTCCACCTCCCCAAATAAAAAAAAATTATATTGAATGCAAGCTCTTAACTACAGAGCAGGAGTGAGCCTTGTTCTGACTGCAGCATGCCTACTAGAATGTCTCTCCCTGCTCCTAAGTGTGGCTCACAAGTCTTCTATAACTGCCTGATGCTGCTTTTGACAGGAGGGAGCAAAGTTGACCTATTTTTTTACAGTTCTTAATGAGATGAAGCTGAAAAAGTTATGAGGAAGTCTTGCTGAAAAGGATTCCTCTAAGTAGACATCAAAGTTCTAGCAATTGTTCTACAGTGGCACAGAGGTTTGACCACTGCAGGTTGAAACCTGTTTAAAACATGAGGTGAAGTATAGATATCAAATTCATTTGAGTAAAATGCTTTGCCCAAATTTGCATTTCTTACTTTCACTGCAAACGGAAACATATAGCACAGCAAAATTATTTCCATAACATAAGAAGTTCAGAGCAGGATTTTAACCAGGTAGAATAATGTATTCTGGTAATAATACAAGCTCTTCTTTCAGGTTGATTTCAGACCAAGGGAGTCTTCACCCTTTCCAGTTGTCTGAGGAGAGCAACTACCCAGTTTATCTTAAAAATCCTACCCTAAAATGGCTGAAAAGTACCATGAATAAAAAAAGCAGATTTTTAAGGAGGAATAAAAATCAAATTAAAACCTACAGAAAGAAACTTCCTATGTGTTCTGTAATTAATCCAATATTTTGGAAGAGACATGATCTGGTAGCTGGCCACCCTGGCTAATGGCAGAATCCACACTGCTTTAAGCACTGCTGAAATTTTCGACTAACTCAGTCATTAATTCAACAGCTTAAGAAATGTATTATTAGCCTTCTGTAATGTCAATCTTACTATTAAAGCTAAAATTGAGGCCAGTTGGTTTTTGACTGCCTGACTTCTGAGAAACTGATTCTAAATAATTTTACCAACTTTACAGGAGTAACACAGCAAAAAGAGCTTTTTCTGTTTTCCCACAAATATATTCATCTCCATACAAAGGCTTCTGATAGAAACACCATAAAGCAAGTTTAAGGATATTAATATCAAATAACACTAAAATAAAAAAAATTCTTTGCTGACTCCAAGTTCTCATTGGCTTTTTCTTACTTAAAAAAGAAAAATCTGAAATAACCAGGACCAAACTGAAGGATCTTGGCAGTTCTAGTTAGGAAAAGACACTATTAAGCCACTTAAAGGTTAACTGATATGCATGAGTTATCATATACTCCTTGTCTTCAAGGTTATAGACTGTTTAGCAGAACTCTGCCAAACGCCAGTTATGAGAAGGGAGCTAGAAATCATCTCTGTTGATGACAGACCTCTGAGCAGATGGTAAGTAAATCAAGGTCTTGATGTGAAATGTTAAAGCTTTTATGCTGGAAGACACTGTTAAAGCATTATCCAGGTTAAATCAGATCCTGTAAAATACTATCTTACCAGTAGGCAGGCGTGAAGTCATCCACTGAGGAATTCTACAAGTTTGGTGGCTTGGTTTGTTTGGGGCTTCCTGGACTTTATTAAAAAGATGCCTCAGATTGTTTAGAATGTTTGTATTTTTTTCCTCTTAGGAAAGCATTGCAGCAGCTCTATCAAAAGGGCAGGATGAGCAGAAGAGGGGAGGACCATGCATTTATCTGTCATTAGCATAGAAGAAAAGCAGCTTTCATAAACATCACTAAGGTGGGCAATATAATATTTTTTTTTTTAAATCTGCACTTAGATATATCCAGGCAATTATGGGAGTTAGTTTTTGTTACCTGTAGTCGTTAAAACAAACGTAGGTGTTTACTTTTTTCTGGTGGACTAGATCCTTCCTAAATATTCAGGCACTAAGGGTTTTTTTGAAAATGCTATCTATCTGCTATATCTCCATGGGAAGACCAGGAAAAGCTCTATCAGTAACTTTGTGAATCTAATGACAAGGTGAAACAATTTCATTAAGGGAGAGGAAGCAACAATGCTTCAAATCAGCTTGGCTACCAAAGCCAGAGAAAGCACCAAAATCCAGTGTCACCTAAAGGAACAGGTTTATTAATTTGGATGGCTAAAATTTATTAAAGGCTAGCCTACATTAAAAAGAGAGAAGACTTGTATGGCATTGTCAATTGCTCTGTCATGTTCCATAGCTAATCCAAACTACTCAAGTTACTGAGAATTGCCTTTAAAACCAAACCAAAACCCTTTCAACAGTAGTCAGAACATTCAGTTTCTCCAGACCATGAAGTTCCCATGTAAGTATTACAGGAAGGTGCTCAGGAGGAAAAAAAAGAAAACAAAAAACAAAAAAAACCCCAAACCAAAGCAGAAAAAACTGTCAAAAATCATCCAGAGAACATATACAAAGGACTTGGAATACTTCCATTCAAGAAAACACAAAATATATGCTATGTTTTAAAAATTCTTTAGCCTCTCACATTGAATTTGCCACACATTTATTTGCCAGATAAAGAAACAGATACAGAAGCATACTATTTTTTTCCCATGGCCTGAAAAGCTTGATGTCAAGAGTGACTGCACAACTGCCTCTTTCTTACGTAGTGGTAAACCCAAGTCTAGCCACCTATTTCCAATTTCCATCTGGCCAGTAGCAGGCCTCTACCTTGTTCCCCAGCCCCCCATTTTGCACATGAAGATTCATAATCCCTGTGCTAATGCTTCCATTGTCCTTTAACTTCTGGAGTCATTTCCAGCTTATGCTCCAAGGAACTGGGGGGGAGGGAGAAAGAAAAGTACATTTTTGACAAAGACCCTAAGTGATGAATACAGCTACAAGGGGGGGAGAGGTTTTTTCCCCCCCCTAAACCTTTAGTCTTTTCATTCACTCTCCAAATGCACTGAGATTAATAATGCCTCTGGGCCACTGTATGCAAACCTCCACTGTGCACACAGAGAAAAGATTATAATTGAATATCCTATTATGATGGGCAAGGAAAAAGAAAAGCAGACAGACAGACAGGGCTCAAAGGCTGAACTGGCCTGGTTTGGCTTTCAGCCCACAGCACCTACAATTATCCTGCAATTATTTTTTTATTTATCTATTTAGTGTTTCCACGAGGCAATGAGAGAATCTGATTTTAATTTAGTGCTCATGGTAAGACAGAGAACCCTAAATTGAAAAAAGTTATTCAAATGGATAATGAAATGTGGCTGAAGCCCTAATGTCCTGCTTTCAATGAAAATAGTACATACTGTAGCCCTCTGCAAATGTTTTACACTCTGATAGTTCATGCAAGAATTCTGCTAAATTACATTTTTACACAACAGCCTTACCAATGTAGCAGTACAAGACCTTATGTAGATGCTGCTGTTGAGCATTCCAGAGCCTCACAAAAATATAAGTAGTGAAGGACAGGAGCAAGAGAACAAAAGCAGCTCTGAGTGAAGCCACAAATATAATGTATGAAGGAAAGGACAAAACCCAGAAAACAGAACGGCAGCTTCACAGCTATTAATTTGTGGCATCCAGATGAATGCATCTCATCTCCTATGCATCTCATCTATAGCAAAACATCTTCACCCAAATTAGTCCAGGGTTTTGCTAGCAGTTACTTTCTGTTAGATGAAGACACTGCCAGTACCACCATCTGACAAATGGCCCTAAGCAGCACAGGTAATAGGAATAAGAGAATGAAACACCAAATCAAACTCTCATCTTGAGACTGCTGCAAATCCAGATGAACTTCACAGGAGTGCCTGCTTAAATTAAGCTGGTGCTCTCTTCAAGTTTGAAGCTGCACTTTGCAATAGCAAATTGTAGCATAAAAAATGCAGATGCTGTCTTGCCTGTATAAAAAATTTCATAAAAGCTTCCCAGAAAACATGGATATAAGACTTTGTATTAAAGTAGTACGTGAACAAATTCAGAGGGGTAACAGAAGGCTGAATGTACAACCAAGAATGTGCAAGTATTGATCAGGACAATTCAGAATGGATGCTCTAACTCATGGACATTTCTCAACTCATCTTCAATTTACATTTAAAATATATTCCATAAGTCTAAGGATCAGGCTTAATTTCCATAGAACACTAATGCTGCATTCCATAAAATAATCTAAATTTGTTATCTTAACAGTGTAGTCACTGATTTTTTTAAAAGATACAAACCACCACAACTGCTCCATTACTCACCACAGAGCACAAAATATATAAGGCTTTGGAAAGCAAATAACAGAAAAATATGGATTAAACTGATAAAAATGATAATTCCAGACATGATTAGATTCACTGTGTTGTGTAGCCTGCACAGCAGGTGGGGGATCCTTCAGAAGAATTAGGGAAAGGTTTAGGAAAAGCAGATTAATGGGGAAAAGATTAAATGTGCTCTAAAAGCAGGACAAAACATATTTTTAAAATGACAATTCTAGCAGCAGTGTTTAGGGATCCTCTGGAATGCAAAGTACACATACACCATTTAAATACAAGATGCACAAATGTCTCCTACTTACAAATATGCAGTGCATTTTATGACTTTAAATCATGAACTGAATAAGCATTTGACATTAAGTGGTTCTAGTGACAAATATTCAAAATACAGCCAATAGTTTCTAGCATTTAGTAGTCAAGCTGTATTTTCCCCTTCTCTGCACTCAGCTTTTCACAAAACTGATCCCATGGATGGAGGCCTACCAAATCTGTTTATTTTATATCCAGAAATATATTACTTGAAAATAAATCAGTCACAGAAATTTCTAGAGCCTTGAATAATGCACATTGATGTCATTGCCTTCTCTCCCATGTTGAACACTTTCTATCTCCTAACAGATGCTGTGCTCCTAACTTAGGAAAGAACCCAAGCACTAGTGAGAAGGTCTACTTTAATTGCTTAAGAGGAGAAACATGGTCTAGCTGATAAATATAGGTTGCAGGTGCATCTGCTACACCAAAACAGGAGACAGCTGCTAATGCATGATCTATTCTATTTTACAAATGCATTAGCAGCAGCAAAGCATGTATTTTACATCATTATCATCTAAGATTACGCATTCCTTTATGTAACTAAATTTAAGCAGTACATTTCCACATACAGAAAGCACAAGTTACACTGCCTGCAATGTTCATGTGAATTTTAATGGATCTTTCCTGAGTTTTTTAAATTTACAAGTTTTTTCTAACTCTTCAGAACCTCCTTGGTAACCTTCTCCAGCTTTACAGCCACTATGACAATATTTGTAAAAACCACTCCTTAAGTACTTAATGCAATCAGAAATGGTTAAGAGGCTCACAACAGAAGTCAAATTGAGTTTACCATACTGGCAAATAGATTTCAACTTCAAAAGATATTACAGAAACACCCACAGATCTAACATCATCTCAAAAAAATAACACTCCCTTTTCCTTAGAGTCATCTAGTAAATATCTATCTCCCAAAATGACTCAAACAATGTGAAAAAGGCAGCATGAAGTAGAGGCATTGTACTTGGTTACTTCTGCTCCTCAGTGAACTGTTGGCATAAGCTTTTGGGACAAGACCCTGGACCAGCCCGCACAAAGCAGGCAGCCCTTTGCTAGCAGAAGGCAAAGGCTTTTCTCACACTTTACTGTTAGCACACTTAACAGTCCTTGCACTGTTTGAGTCAGCCAAGCCTGACTCAGTCTTAGCATGCTGACCTTTCGATTTCATTAAAAATGGTTCATCTACCACTGATAATCTCCTTTTGTCCTACCAGTCTGAAGTATATGCTGCTTAGCATCCTTTTCCCAGTGTCCATGATGGCCATAATTCCACAAATGGGAAATCACTGAGAGATCTGTAGTCTTACAAAATGAAATTGAAAGCCATAGCAGTTAGACTGGCATAAAACTCCCAAAGTGACCACATGGTCTTGCAGCCTTTCTCCTCTTTTCATTCACCCCCATGTCTTTTGTTCTCTTGTATCCATTTGTTATGTCAGTCTTTATGCAGTAATCTGCTCCAGGCAAACATGTCTCCTGTATATTCTGCAAAGAGCTTTTTCAGGCAATAAAGCAGAAATTATGCCTCTCAGTTTCCCCATTTGTAGAAGCAGCACACTAATGCAGAACTCACCTACCTCACAAGGCAACTGTCAAGTTAAATTCATTAATGATTGAGGCATGTGGAGATCCTTCTACAGAAGTGTCAAGTATTTTCATAGGCCACAAGCAAGTTAGTCTGCCCTCAGAAAAGGAAGCCATTATCTTTCCATACTTGAGACTTAACAGGGTAAAAGCACTGTTTACAGAGCTTGGGCTTGTTATCTCAGCAGTACACAAGGAGTGCTTATTGAGTACCTTGTGATCATATGAAGAATGAATGCAAATGCTTCTTTCCTTCATTTAACATTAAGGCATGAGGAAAAGTGCCTTACAGGTTATAATTAAACCTGGTTTCTTATCTAAGAATGTTTGAAAAAAGAAATCTAGATTTTTCTAACTTCTGCCTAAAATAAACCCCATCTAACTGCATACTAACACATTCCAAGAGATTTCAGCCGCTCCGATTTTATAAATTACTTTTTCATAACTGAATTTGAAAGTACTCAACATGATATTACCTTAAATTTTTCATAAGAGTGTATAAGGTGTTTGGAATAGACCCAATCCCACTCTAAGCCCCCTATATTCAGCCCTTCCCTATGGTGACTGTTTTATGACCAAATATGAATTCAGAGGGTTCTCCCCCTCGACCTGCCTTTTATTTTTTTAACTGTTAAATGTTATAAAATTCTAAATAAGTAGTTCTCTACAGTCTTGGATATTGTATATTCTCTATATTCCTAATTGCAAAGGACACAAAATCAGCAGTACTGCCACAACACTCATTAATTTGTGCTCCTCAAGCCCTGGCTAATCCCTCAAAGCTATAGCACACACGAAACTGTGATCCACCCCCCCCCCAGAAATAAAGCATACTTAATAAATACTCTCCTCTGATAGTGAGCTGCAGAAGGGGGAATACATCCTTCTTCCCTTCACTCTCCCAATTCAAAAAGGAACCTTACCACAACACACATTAAACAAATACAGGTAAATCCAGGGCAGAAGTAATGAGAAGAAACGGTGCATATGACAGTGTTTTTTCTAAGCTTTGTACCATTAAACTATAGTGTGAACAGTTGTCATTTTCCCTACCCAGTGGGTAACAGCATAATTTTTAACATTTGCAGTATTTAGAACTTTTCACTGCTGTAAAGCAAAACCAGAAAATACATTCAATATAAATCAGTACTTATAACTGATATTCTTGCATCTTATTTCCAGTTTATGCCTTCATTTCCATACTCTGCTCTTGTACATGTTTCTTATAACAACTGTACTCACCATCCACAGAGCCCTAGCATTCCAGGAAAAAGCTGATCACAGAAGTGGGATGTGTTTGTCCACAGTAAGATTTTCTATCTTAAACAAGATTCTTGGCATGGAAAAAATCCTCTCCTGCACTTGCATAGTTGACTTCAGGTAGAATTTACCCTGCGTTTTCGGGAAAAAAAGGTGTATTTACTGTAAAATACAGCTGATATGAATGCAAGTGCTTAAGAGAGATGCAAGCAAGATGACTCATTTGAAGCCTGTCACTGATGTTGACAGTACAGGTGACAGTCTGTGTCACCACAACATGTCCATACATCTCTCCCTTTGTCTTTGTTACACATTGCCATTTTCTTAGGACACCTGCCCTATCATCAATCAGCTGCTGAACAAGACCTTAACGAAAGCACAGAAGAGCCACCATCAAATATGAAAAGCCCTATAAATCCGAGCAGTACAAATCAAGAAGCCATTCACCCTCCAGTTACATGCATTAAAATTACCATTAAAGAACCTAAGTACTTTGCAAGGTGATGATGACTTGAGACAACATGGAAGTAACTGAGCTCTCACGTAAGCAAAAAATAGTCAAAATAGCAGAAGAGAAGCTTGCGAGGTGGAAAAAACCACAAACCGGCTGTACCAGGGAGCTGAGGGGCTCACTGAGGGACAGTTTTTGAGCCATCCCCTCAGCCCAGGAGCAGTCAAACGCTGGCAGGGGGCTCACCAGGTGGTGCCTCACAAAGGGCGGGAGGCGCAGGCCAGGCCCGGCACCTCTCCTCACAGGGGAGCCCCGACAGGCCCGGGCCAGCCCGCCGCATCGCCTTCCTCTGGAACACGCCAAATTGTTCACACTTGACCCTGGCGATGCCCAGCGAGGTTCGGTAACCGAGCCCACACCATCTCCCCGGGGAAAGCCGCGGCGGGTGGGGGTGAAGCGCGGGGCTGCCCGGGCCGCTGCCGCCCGGCGCTGTGAGGCGGGAAGCGCGTGGTGACGCGACCGCGCTGAGGCGGCGGGGCCGAGGGGCACCTGGGGCGGGAAGGAGGGGTCGGGGCAGCCAGAGGTCCCCCCCCCCCCCCAGGAACCAAGCGATGGCCGACCGGTGCGAGGGGCCACGCCAGGCCCAGGCTAATGGAGAGTTCCAGAGGACTCAATATCCTGCATTTAATCCCCTGATCATTTACTGTTAGAGCTTTGCAGACATACTCCGATTATCTGGCACCTCACTTTTTCATATTTGTTGCCGAGTCCTAGGTAATTAATTACCATTTACTTGGGACAACATGTCAAATTCATTGCTTTGCACATCTCCACACAGGACCTGGCACGGTGGGGTCTGCAGCACAGCTTCTCCCGTGCTAGGAGGGGCCTTGGCTCCTACTGAGACCACTTCTGCACCCACTCCAGAGGGCAACGGGGGCCTGCAGTGGATTTGCAAAGCCACCTCTGAAAAACACTGAGCAATTAAATAACAGCTTTTATGCAGCTTGATAAAAAGCCATGGAATGAATGCGAAAGGTATTTCCTGCACATCCTACATGGAGAGACAATAAGGCTCTATTCATACAGATTTAGATCAATGAAACACACACCTCAGTTTCTAACGACTAAAGCAACAGGAAAAGATCACCTTGAACAGTAACAAACATTCTTCATGTGGTTCAGTTTGACGTTGAAACATAAGAAAAATAAACATTTAAAATTAAATTATTACTTTTAAAAAGCGGTTCTCTACCTAAAGGTTCCCCACGGTTTCTAAAGAAGCAGCAGTGGGTTATACCCAACCCTATCAATCAACATATTCTCAAGTATTCCACCCATTCTGTTCACTAACTAGTGATTTCCTTTACAACCAAGCTTCTGGGGCAGAAAAAAACCACCTGCATTTGACCTTGCAAATAATGTAGGAATATAACTGAATGCAATAAGATTATTTTTCACTTATTTTCTATTGACAATTATACAGAAGTTTTAATGCTCAAGAAATCATCTGAGTGCTCAGACTCCTCCATGTCAATTACAGAGTGGCCAAGCTGATTGGCAGGAACCAGCCTGAAAGCACAGGGATACAGTACCTCATGGCATCCATATAAAGACTAAATGTCTTCCTTCTTCAGTGCCAGTAGTCTTCTTCCATTCTGTCCTCTCAATTACATACTCCAAAACTTGGTGAAAGCTCTGTTCCCTGTCATATTTTCCCAGAAGACTGCCATGTGAAGAGTTCACACATGATTCTTTGCTTCATTGTCTAACTGCTTTGCTTCATTTTCCAAGAAGCTTTTGTGCTATTTTAGAGCCATCTTTAAGACCATGCAAGTACTCTCAACTGCAGCAGTATCAAACATCTGGAAGCAGGATTATTTCTGTCATGTGCTGCCAAAATAATATTTTGCTTATGGAATTACAATTTTAAGGATTTTCCCAAATCCACATTATGTTCTTCAGTGCTTACATTTTCATTACTACATTAGAATACACCCGTGTAAAGGACCATCTTGCCAGCCAACTCCTATCAGTTATTCAAAAGCTTAACTCCACCTAAAGCTAGGATTAACGTATGCTCCTGAAACAGACTCCAGCTACAATAACAGATTTTCTTTAGCTAAGTGCCTTTTCCCATCTGCTTTTACAATCATATCTGCTATTAAGTGTCTTCAGTGATCACCTTGCCATAATTATGGATGCCTTCCCAAGTCCCTAGATAGGGAATTATTACGTTTTATGGAATTGCTATTTCTGCACACTTGGAAGTTCCAGCTCTTGAATAGCAAGGGGCACAGCAAAAAAATGCTGAATACAATAAAGGAATCTTCAGCTTTTCCTCAACTTTTTCCAAATACAAATGCTTGCTCAAAAAAATCAAACACCTTCTAAGCACTGGACACCCATATATTCAATCCAGTGCAATACACAGGTACAGTAACTATGTTGTTATACAATGCCTGTTTTCACTCCTTCAGCAAAAGCTCTCACTTAAAAGAAGAATTTTGCTATGTTGTTTCTACGTGTTACAGCAGGCCAGTGCTCTCAACTTAGCTAAAACCTCAGATAAGAGAACTGAAAAAAATTATCCTTAATTCAGGTAGCTAGAGATAATCAAGAAACTACTACTTCTATGAGAACCCATTCAACCCAACTCTTTTGGATCTGTTGACAGTCAAAACAATAGCAATACAGAGTGTGAACTATCCATGCATTTCACTTGAATTGCTATCTGAAACTATGCTGTTTCCTTCTTCAGTGTTGAAAGCAGGAACAACATGCTCATACCCAGCTTCCAGATTATTTCCCACACCACTCCCAACACTGAGAGTTCCCAAATGCCCTTTACTCAGCTGCCAGAACTTATCACTTTCCTCTGACAACCTCTACTGTGCAACTATACATTAACACAGATCTGTCACATCAGAAGCAAGAAAGGGAGGACAGTGTAAAATAAACTGAGTTTACTATCCAAATATCTGACAGAGGACATATCATAACCACATCCATCAATTTCAGGCTTCATGAAAACTCTTGCTGATGGCACTAGGAAAAGTGCACCAGAACACCAAACCAGTACCAAAAACCCAGCTCTGTCAGTACAGCATTGCCTCGCTCACCAAGCCTGAGCTGTACCAATAGTCTGCACACACTGTTTCTTAAAACAGTGATGAATTCTGTTCTGTGCATACTTAGAAGGTTCATACGCTTTTGGCTTTTGTCCCTGAAGCAGACACTCTTGCACATGGCACTGGAAAGCACCTGTCCTGCAACTATCTCAAAGAAAGAAGGCTCCCAAGGCCTCTCAGACCTCTGTGTAGCAGAGCTGGGAGCAGTGTTAGTGCTGCCAGCCCCAGACCTTCCTTCCCCACTGCAGCCTCAGCCCACCATTTAAGAGGAGCCACTGCTCTGGGTGAATTAGAAGCCCAAAAGCTGTTAATCCACACTACTGCAGGGACATTATCACAGAACCTAGGATTTTGCTTCCTTTCTGCCCTGATAAGAAAAAAAAACCCAACAGCTTCACTGGCCAGGAGAAATCTGGCAGGCTGGTAACTGCACAGATAAAACAATAACCAAAACCACTCTTGTTTCCAGCCTACGAAATGCAGTAATTATTTGTTTTGTTCTGTTTGATCAAATTAAAGGGACTGTCCAGAAACATCCATTGGACTCTTGAAAACACCAGTTATGCCTTTTCACAGCCCCAGAAGGGGGCACAGGCCTGGCTGATCACTGACAAGGCTGATGGGCAAAATTAAATGGCTTCTGGGAAGCTAGCAGGATTCAATGTTCATTATTAAATCCTGTTGGCAAGCCTTCAAACTCAGTAATACTTTTCTTTCAAGTCAAATGATCTATCTGCAGAAATACAGTTTCCTCAGAAATTTATTTGCTCCTATCAGCAGAACCCTCACTCAGCACAGGACATCTTTTCCAGTCAATCTCCCATAGCTTCACTTGCTTGTTTTAAGATCTGTTTAGAGCATATGACCACAATTTCCCTAAGCAATATTAAATTACACCATAATATTCACAAACCACATACCATTTTCTCTTCTAGCACTCGCTTCCTATTATAACCCAACCTAGGTAACACTGCTCTTTATGTTCTGTATTACCTACTGCTCCCACATACTTCATGCTCCATATTTGGTTTTAGTGCCCTATACATAAGTTGTTCACAAAATGGAGCAGGTTCATTTTTTAATGCCAAATACAGTGCAGCTAACATGCCTTCACATTACCAAAGGCACTGGGAAGAACCTACTTGCTTGTGTTTCCTTCAAAGTTCCCATTACAAATTTACTGGCATTTCTTGTTCCTGATCATTCACATTCTACATGGGAAGCATTTGACCTTTTAACTCTTACTAATAGATTATGCTACATTACAAGCACATTATCCATCCTCCTCCTCCTCTCTTCCTTACCTGAAGTGAGACAACTCTGTCATCTATTTGAAGGCCTTAAAAGACTCCAGACCTTACATGCAAAATACTGTGTTCTTTCATGAATTATTCAGTGCCAGTGTTCTTCCATCATCCATCTCTAGCTGGCTCTATTTCTTCTGTTCTATTGAGGTCTTGACTTATGAGCAGGTTCTCCTGTTATTCTTTTTCTCAATTGTCACACTTTATTACAATTAATATTAATTATGTGGATTCTTGTCCAGTATGCAGCTTTCTGGGCATAAAAGACTGTCATGTTGTAATGTTCAAGTTTTTTCTTTGCAAACTTCAGTGTGATCAAGCATTCTCCTGTCAGGAGCTGTCAGCACCACATATATCTACTCGATAATAACTGTACCGTAATAGAGTTAGCTCAAGAAGTGGTGTGCAAGCAGACATGAATTCCCATAGAGAAACCAATCTTGTAGCTTATCCCTGATTTCCTATGGCTGACACACCACTGAACACAAAGTGTTGCAAACAGCCTGCTTGATGAAATGAATAACCTGTTACAGTCTTGAAAGCAATGCTGGCCTAAGATGTTAAACGTCTATTGGAGGCTTAGGTATAATAAGTAGATCCTGACAAATACTGTTCACACAAATGTTTGCAGAATGAAAGCATTCCATGAATATTAATGAAAACACTTTCTCCTGAACGTCTGCAATCCACAGAGTAAGCATAGCAGTCTTTGACCCTTCAAGTGCCTTATCCATGTGAGAGGGACAGATCTGATAAGATTTTTAAGCCAATATACTACCTCATCACTGATAAAGTAGGGACACTATTTTAGCTCTACAGACCAAAACCCACAGTAGACCTAGCATTAGTTATAGGAAAAAATGCAGAAAAAACTACAATTGTGAAAAGACAAGCAACAAAGATATGCTCTGCACGTTCTCCTGGAATATCCTAGATTTCAAAGGTGGCCATCAGTTATGGATTACAAACAGATTAAGAGTAAAACACTGGATCACCTATTAAGCCTGATTAAAAGGTCAAACTGTGACAGAAAAAAAGAATAAAACAGTACACAACCAGTTGGTCAGTGCGCAGTAATTGCAGATTATTAAGAAACCCACATGCTGCACTGCAAGGAGAAAGTTGCCAGGACAGGAAGTTAAGATAACACAGAATGATGCCATGTGATGACTGAAATAGAGGGCATTAAAACTCAAAAATACATCATGTTGCATGGGAGATATCAGGAAAAGTGACATTACCAACAAAAAAGGACTGAAAGATGAAGATACAACTTGGCATGCAGCTGTGACTTAGAAACAAATATGATTAAATTAATTCAAGCTGGGCACATGGTGAGTTCAACTAGGGAAGAACAAACACTGTCTGATAGGTCCACAGTAATCCTTTCCCCTCAGGTAGGGCCCAATGAGAATGAGAAATCAGAGGGCATCACAGCCCAATGATCTTTATTGGCATGGTTCTGGTAAACAGCCAAGAAAAATTAAGTAAAATCTGTGCTCTCTATTTCTAACTGCTAGAATGAAGCACTTGTGTCTTGCTACAGCATTATGTGCAGTGTAAGCAGTAATGCAGCTAGAGAGCACCAGTCCAGCACATGTGGTTATGGAGACAAATGCAGATCAAGTAGAGATGTGCTGGGTTTTACCAGCTGAGCTAAACATGCAATACCCCAAGGGGAAAAAGTAAAGCTAAGCACATGATACTGACAGTTGTCATCCTGCTAGCTCAAGGAGCCACTAGATACACATCAACAATTCTACTTTCCAACATAACTAACATGGAAGGCTGCAGCCTATCAGGGGTCTGTCTCAAATGCTCAGTTAGCCCATTAGGAGTTTGCATCAACAGCATCTTCTCTGGGTCAAAATTCAGCCCATGTTAATTTTGCTGCTTTGGAATTGTCTATACTTTGTCTTTTTCTTCTTGCTAATACTAATTTTAATTTATGTGCTGTTTAGTATTTCAGTAGTTCAGTTCTGGAGCACAAATGTTTTCAGAAATGGGGAAAAGAGATAGTTAATATAGAAAGGGAAGTATTACAATGTATGGAAAAAGAAAACAAATTAGAAACAACTTGACTGCAAATGGCTACATTGAAAGATGAGCCAAGAAAAGCCTTCTTCCCTGACGGTGAGACAAATACTGGGTTCATGTCTAAATGTGCTGTACATCAAGTCTCTTTTGGATAATAAAACTGTTCTTCTTTGTTACATGTGTCCTTAACTTCAAAGCTGATGAAAGAAAGATTTCATCCAGAGTGGTTGGCAATTTCCTCAGATGAAAAATATTCTTACCATTTTTTTTCACATCGTATGATTGAAACAGGTTACCAGCAATAAAGAGAAAGCATTGAAACACTCATTAGTAGGTTTCTCTACAACATGTAGCCCTTTTCTAGACACAAAACATGCCCTAGAAGTCCTGCAGGTTCTAGTGTGCTTCATGATAGTAAAGAACAAAGCCAATTGTGTTCTTTTAAACTCAAGCTGACTAGACAGCTTATTTCCATTAGAATACTCAAACAGTCTTGTAGTCGGTTCAAAAACAATTAGTTAATAAGCTTTGGGTTTTTTTTTCCTCCAACTATAGCATATAATTGCACCTGCACCTTGATGATGTATTGCCTCAACACTCAGGTTTCTCAGCTGAGGTTAGTAAGCCACCATAACAATGAGTCTGAAAGCTTGTTCACTGCTGGAGACATTACACTACCAGTACCCTCCAGTAATCTCAGGGCACAATCAGGAAGGTCAGCATAAAAAGAGATTATCCTTCAGAGAAAGAAAATGTTTTCCTCTGTCCAAGAAGGAGTTTTATTGTTTGCAATAAACACCAAAGCTCCAGTCCATGTGGAACAGAAGAACAGGTCTAACAGAAGCAAGGAAAGTGACAATCGATTAAAAATAAAACATGGAAATATATTAGCATAGCTGTGCCATAACACTATGCATACTTCTCAGCACACTGATCAAACTGGGAAGTCCCCAAACTTATACAGTCCTTAATACTTTTGAAAGACATTTTTTAAGGCATTGTCCCAGCATAGCTCAATCTCTTCAACATTTATTTCCTCTTAGTAGGTCCATTACCAGAAACCAAAGCTCAGTATGCAAATTAATTACAAAGTAAACTATGGTGCCAACTTAGAGCACATGGGCCTCTGGTCTAAGTGGAGAATGTACCTGATTTAGGCTCTGCCCAGCAGGACACAGCCCTGGTACTTCAGGGCTCCTGCAGGTAGGAGTGTGTGACTCCAGCCAGCACTGCCCAGCAGCTGATGCACTGGAACTCACACCCTGCTTTCCCTCTAGGGGTTTGCTGTGCCCATGGCCATTACAGCACCCTGTCACCCACTGCAATAGGATATCCTAACCAGCATGAGCTCCCTTCCAAGGGAAAAAAACATCACTAAAACTGTATACCTTGCAACAACTTACAAAGAAACACATGCAGCTTTTGACATTTCTGGGCTTTTGATCAGTCAAAGAAGTTATCTGCTTTAAATTAATTCTCAGTGGTTACATGAATTTTCCAGGTAAGGAGACTCCGTGCATACATTTAATGTTATTTAGTTAGATCTCAAAAATATGGTTAATCAAACTCAAGCACAGGTGCCGACTGTATCCTGATCCAGATCTCCCTGAATACACTAAAAAGCAGTACTGTTTTCCATGGGCATTGGATGGATACTGTGATAATGTTGATACCAGCACAGTAATTAAATACTGCATATCTCTGAAACCCAGTCTGCAGTGTCTTGACTCTTGAGTCACTTGTGACACTCCTCTTTCTCCCTGTGCTGTCTCAAAGTTCCCCACAAACATGCTAACTCATCCAAAGGATAAGTTACCTTACCCTCCCAATTTGTAGATGCAGGAGGCTCATCACATGAAGCACTTTCACAATGTCCTTTCCCTCCTGGATTGAGCTGTACCAAACAGAACTAGCGTTTCCCTCAAGACCTCTTTATCAACAGCTGCTAGCAGAGGTATTTCTTTCCACCTCACCAAAAATTTGTCCGTATGAGTCAGAAAGCCCCATCTGGTGCCACCTTGGTACTCTTGTGGTCAAGCCACAGGGCTGCAGTTCAGCAGCTAATTGCCACAGATCTGTGCTGGCAAGGACACACCGTGCTCATCTCCAGAGAACCAGGTTGATGGCATAAGGACTGCATGAAGAACGTGATGTGGTCAGGAATACATCTGTGCTCACTGAATTCGGTGCTGGAACACAGTCTGCCAGGAAGCCTGAAGGAAGTGTCAGAGCACACATCCAGCAGCAGTTCCAGGCAGCAGACAAGGTTGCCCTGGGCCTGCACCCCCAAGAGTGCCTTGGAGGAGGGGGCACATCTACTTCAACCTGTGTTTCTCCAAACCAAGCCCTTGCCACTCTGCAAGCCTCCTAACTCCCCTTAAGAGCACAATTTTTCTTCTTAATCCCACTGGATGCAGCTGTGCCTTTGGATCCTGCCAAAACTGCTCTGAAAACAAGCAGGACAATCTTCCCTTTTGCTACTTTGTGCTGATAAACTTCATGTTGTGCATCCACAGAGACATCTTATCAGAAAACTCCATACACAAAAAGCAGCTGAGGGAGAGGAATTGCATGTTTCAATGCAACTAATTTAGAAACAAACATAGGTACAGCAATACAAAGTGTTTACATGGGAAACATGCACAAACCATGTGACTCATCTAAAGTATTTATCACCTTCTTGTACCAATGGATGGGCATTCACTGACCTTCCCTTGACAGCATATACCAGGTAATAAAGAATAAAATAAATGGCAGATTTTTTAATCACTTTTCCCCGAACTGTCATACAGTGCAAGTGGTTGTGCCTGTTCTGTATTCTGGGCTAATAAATCTTAGTTGGGACTTCAAAATTAAGTATAGTCTCTCACCCTGTAGTGGATGCAGCCTGGCTTGAAACAACTAGCTTTCAGGAAATGTAGATAGAACACATAAGCACTGAGAGAATTGTGCTGGGCTGGTTTATCATCTGTGCAAGGCACAGAATTGTCAAGATTGGAAAAGACCTCAAAGATCACCAAGTCCAACCATCAACCCAACACCACCATGCCCACTATACCATGTCCCAGAGTGCTATGTCTATATTTTCTTAAAAATGTCTCCAGGGATGGTGACTTCACCACTTCCCTGGGCAGTGTGCTCCAGTACTTGACCACTCTTTGGTACTTGATGACTCTTTCAGTAAAAAATTTTCTCCTAATATCCAACCAAACCTACCCCAAGAGTCCCACCTACTGAACAGGAGTTGACACTCCTTGCATTGGAATCTGAGAAAGCAAGGCACTTACAGCAGGGACCCTTATTATATATTTAGCCAAGGGGTTTAATGTGCACCTAATCAGTACAAAGCATAATGCAGTTACGTTTTCATCAGAGCCAAGTGTGATTTTTTTTTTTTTTTAGTTCATATTCTCAATTTGACACAACTTGCTACTTTATGTCAATAAAACATCTTTTTAGTATTGATGTCTACTTAATTTGCAAATTCAGTAGATACACACGACACTCTAATGAATCATGCATTTTTATAATGAATCCAATGGTGCATGTAAAAATCACTCTTTGATCTTTCTTCTAACAACTCAGTTATTTCTGGATTTATACACAGTAAGTGTTTATGCATTACTTTCAATTAAACAACCTGTTTTACTTTCTATTCTATTATCCAAGTGAGCTAGTTTTAGGTTACAATGAAAGAACACATGGCTCAGTACTCCTGCTTGAGTAGGTGGAAGTTTAAGTTCCTGATCACTGGTTTGTAAAAGATTGCCCCAAACCCAGCAAACCATCCTCATTAGAACTAGACAGAACTAACAACACAAAAGCTAAAACAAGCACAAAACTACAAGCACTTAGCCATATCTCTGCTCCTTCTACTCCACTAGCAGTATCAGAACAAAAAGTAACAGACAGCTTGCCAACTTGCCATCTTCCATACATCTCAGCAATAAAATATTTGTTCCATGCTCCTGTTACTGATCATAGACATAAGATCAAATATCATAGGATAGATAGAAATATGGAGAGCACGGAAGAGAACAAGCTATTGCAACGGTTTGTGGCACCTTATACCCTTAACGTACTCCAAGAGCTTACTTATTTCCTTATTACTATAGAGTGTCCTTTCTAGCCTGTTCTGCAGTCCTGAGAGCTTCATGATTCCCTAGTAGGTCTCCTCTATCCTTACCAAAGGCTGAATTTTTTCCTAGTCCCTCCCTCATGTTGTCTTCCCTCTTGTGTCACTTCTTGCTCAATCTCCCATGCTGCTGCTGTGTCTCGCAAGCTGAGGTAATGAGCAAAGGAGAGAGAAAAGCTGGGACAATGAATTGAAGCAGCATTGCTCCATCTCCTCTGCAACATGATGAGGCAAATTATTTTGAAGAAGTCTGCCTTCTTACTTGAAAAATGTGCCTTAGTATATATTTTCTTTGTCAGTTTTATAAGTTCATGGGAGCCATTCTAGAGAATGCAATTCATACCTGGAAGTACAAATTAAAGGTATTTCTAATATTAAAATGTGGATTCCAAATGTATGTTCTGACGACCTGAAAGTTCCATTTCTACCACAAATAATCTCACTAACTGCAGGAAGCAATAGGGCTTTTTCATACTTGCTATTATGATATGTGGTAGCACACAGAAACAAAGACAACTCACATTTCTCTTAAGTTATTTAATTAAAAATTATGCAATCTACAGATCTTAGCATGGAATTCATCCATTACCATTTACTAGCAGAAAACTATTGAATACCATATTGTAATCTGTGCAACACCTACACTGTGACATCTACTTAGTTCTGGACACTCAGAAAAAGGACAAGATGCCTAAACTGATGTAATTATTTGCCATTTTATTAACTCATTACATCTGGGAACTGTCAGCAATAGCTGGCACGATGCTGACCCAAGAACCCATCAGCTGTTGAGAACTACCACATCTCACTCCCAGTCACTACAGCACCTCCCCTACATATTACTTGGACCCTGCCAGAGTCACACACTGTGACCTACACAGGTGCTCTCCACAGATGTGAGAATTTACCACAATATGTCTCAACCTGAAGGTTACCTGTCTGTCAGCAAGCCATCACACATGAAACAAGCATCTCCACTGCCAACCTAGGTGTACTCCTGACTGCTACAACAGACCAAATTCTCCACTATGATCTGGAAAGTTGTCTTTCTTTGCAATGCCTAAGTTGGGAACTCTTTACTGAAGGGATGACAAAAACCAGTGGGATTTACCTTTCCTCTCACACGTAGCATACCAAGGTCTAGGCTGTTCCACTGACACCAAGTCAGATATCTAAAAGGAAAGCTTGAAGGAGATATTCCTTTTCACATGTCCAAGCACATGACCATTGCAGAAGCTACACTGAAAATTAACTCAAAGTCCTCGTCCCAAAGAGATTACAATTGCTTTAGATGCACTTGCTTCCCAGTAACTGCTAATCACTGCCCCACCTTCTATGTGATCTTAGAATTAGGTAAAATACTTTAAAAACATGCACATACATCAATGAGACACAGCTTAAACTATGGCTGAAATCATTAGAGATAAATAACATATGTACATGTTCAAAGCAAGCAACTTCAGTTATTGAGTTCCAGCTACCAAAGCCAGCAAGTTTATACTCCACTCTGCTATAATGAAATACATATATAAAGAGACATTTTAGAAAAAAAATAAAGCTTAGAAGTAGTTATCTTCTAATTGTAGTAATGACTATATATGATTAAAATATTTCTGCATAGCTGCTAAAGGTAAGGCATGCAGTAAATCTCCAGTCCAAATGGCATCTTGTTATGTGGAACTTGAAATCAAGTGGAACAAACAATGGTTAGAGGCATGTTATGTTCTGCATAATGCTCTTTTGTATCTATTGTTTAGCTTATATATGGATCCATCTTGAATCTAGTTAACTAGTAATTAAAGCTCTGCAAAATTCAGGCTTTTTTGAGATACTGCTGCAATACACACAAATTCATTTCATGTGCTTTTGCAGTGGTCCTTATTTTATTTATTTGCCACTACTTGAAAGGGGACATCTCATATCACAATTCAAATGTACAGAGCACATTAGTTTTACTGCTTGTGGCTGTTATGAGAATTCTGCTTAAAGAATGAAACCATTTTGATATCCAGAGCTGGCTGTTTCACAGGGTATTTGTTTTGCTAGAATGTTCAGCCAACAGCACCACTGCAAAACTGTCCATTAACATAGGTCCATTTGTGAATTAATTTGACAAGCTTTTTGAATTCCAAGTAGAATTTTATTAGGAATATTTTGCATAGCATGTGCTAATTTTGCCATCAGGGCTAAATCTTTCCGTTGGTTTCTTTTAACTGGTTTCAAGAATACAAAATATCTACTGAAACAGTTTTTCCTAAGAGTTTCCAAGTTAATGCCCTAGGTTTGATGTTACTCTTATTTTTAGCATTCCAAATATAACAATCAACATCAAAATGTAGTTCAACAAAGTCTTGTATCTGAAGTAAATACTATTCAAAAGAATTTAAGTGTAAACAGTGTTTGACACAAGCAGATGCCTATCTGAATTGGTCCTGTTGGGCTTTCTCTCTTGTAAGAGGATAAAGAACACAATTTACAAAATACTCTTTACTGCTGGTCTAGCTATTCAAGTATCCAAAGCAGAAAAAAAAAGTTCTGAAAGCACCTTTCTAACTCTAGTTTAGATCATAACTACACAAAGAACTCTGAAAATCTTGCAGGCCTGCCCAGCATCTTAGCTTTTATCAAGCCTTTGAATATATCTGGCTTTCTAAGCTTTTTTCAATGGGCCAGATTATACCGACATAACCAAGAACATACAAACAACACCAGCAGCTTCTGTTACCTATTCTGACTACAAGGTTGATACAAGTAGAAACATCTCCCAGCATTCCCACTGTCAACACCAACAACAGGGGAAACAGTCAGCAGAAATAGATATCCCAATCAAGGCTTGTTTACCAAATAAATGCTCTTGATTCACTCTACACAATCCCTCATTTTCCATACAGAATCTTATATAACTAATAAAATCATCTTCATTTTATCCCCATCTGTTCTATACCTTGATTCTTACTTCCCCAGCACTCTTGAATTTATTAAAGCGTTTTCCCAAAACTTTTATACCATTAAACACTTAACACCATCAACAATCATATTTACAGCCATTACATTTGCACATTCAAGTGAAACACAACCCAGAAGCTACAAAATCCTGTCAGATCATTAAGTTATGAAAAGAAAACCTTTCCTTTGTGCTTTCAGACAAACCTGAGGCAGAGGAAGAAGAAAAGGCAGCACAGTAGAAGCTCTCATTACTACCACCAGTCTCCTTCCTTCCTGTCCACAAGTCTCCCATGTCTGGCTGTTACACTGAGAAGGAACATATCACACAATTTGAGATAACAGAGATAAGAAACAAGATTAGCCAAATCCTACAAGCTAGGGCAATGTGTTACGCGTGTAGCTTGACAGTCTCCTCATCCCTTATGCCAAAGCAGGCCAAACCCCACCTAAAGGGAGGGCAGGTGCTGTGCCAGCCCCATAAGAAGGGCTGCACATCCTCTTAGATGCTGAGAGGCAACTGTCTGAACAGGCTGCCAAGATCAGAACAGCATGGGCATGCCTGGGGAGCTGACTCACTCCAGGGGTTTGGTGCAGGTTGAATAAAGAAATTAAGACAACAGGAGAAACTTTGTGGCACCATCTGGGTTTTGAAGGTCAAGTGTGGGATATGACATGGGGTCTGGAAGAGGAAGTAACCTGGATAATATCATAGAATGATAGAATTAGACGGGTTGGAAGGGACCTCAGAGACCATCAAGTCCAACCCTTGACCCACCAGTGCGGTTGCTAGACCATGGCACTGAGTGACACATCCAGTCTCTTTTTAAATGTCTCCAGGGACGGAGAATCTACCACCTCACTAGGCAGTCCATTCCAATGTCTGATCACCCTCTCCATAAAGAAATTCTTTCTAATATCTAACCTAAATCTCCCCTGGCACAACTTAAGACTGTGTCCTCTTGTCTTGTTGAAATTGTCTGGGAAAAGAGACCAACTCCCACCTCGCTACAACCTCCTTTCAGGGAGTTGTAGAGAGCGATGAGGTCTCCCCTGAGCCTCCTCTTCTTTAGGCTGAACACCCCCAGCTCCCTCAGCCTCTCCTCATAGGATCTGTGCTCGAGTCCCTTCACCAGCCCAGTTGCCCTCCTTTGGACCTGCTCCAGGACCTCAATATCCTTCCTGAACTGAGGGGCCCAGAACTGGACACAGGACTCGAGGTGTGGCCTCACCAGCGCTGAGTACAGGGGCAGAATCATTTCCTTGGACCTGCTGGCCACGCTGTTCCTGATACAGGCCAGGATGCCATTGGCCTTCTTGGCCACCTGGGCACACTGCTGGCTCATGTTCAGCTTCCTGCCAATCCAGACTCCCAGGTCCCTTTCTGCCTGGCTGCTCTCCAACCACTCTATGCCCAGCCTGGAGCTCCCCATGGGGTTGTTGTGGCCAAAGTGCAGGACCCGGCACAACCCTTCCTGGGGCCCCATGGGAGCTCCAGCAGGAGTGAGTTTCCTCTGGCTGCAACTACTTAAAAACATTTTGAAGACAGAGTTGGCCTACTAGAGTCATTTTAAGTTCTACAGGCAAAGCCAACCCTATCCATTGTTGAAATAGTGGAGCTATAGATACTGTACAGAGACCTCTCCTAACAGGCCACCAGTTGTCCCCTGAACTCCTAAGGCAGAGTTGAGAAGAGCATCAGCCTGCAAGCTTGCATCAAGCATGTCTTTGCAATCCAACTTGGATGTAACAAAACACAAAATGATGTTAATATTTGAGAATAAAAGGTCACATGTCTCTAGCCCAGCTTTTTAAGATCTCCCTTCTCAAGTAACAGCTGGCCTGTCATGGTCCTGCAGCCATCCTGGCCCTAAGACAATCACAGGACAAAATTTAATGAAATTATCTCCCTGCACCAGGTCAATATTGGCAACACACAGCTACTACTGAAAATGCTGTCTTCCATTTTCCTTAATATTTTTCTGCATCTCATCTGCAATGAAGTTTTACTTGAGAGTTGAGCATGTCCTGTCTCAACCCATCTCATTTTCAAGACACCAGTATCTTGTTTTCATATGGCTGAATATCAGCCTTCAGTAGCAAGGAATCTCAGCACAACTTCAAGCAATTCCACAGGAGTAAAAGATTAAAAGATCCTAACCATTGCAAGAAAGCTCACCCAAAATCCCCATTGCCACCCATCCATCCCAAGTACCATGCTTAACAGAATTAAGGACAGCTGGCAGATGTAATTAAATGATCATGAGCATCTTTTATGCTCATCTTTTACTAGGTCAAAGGAAACTATCACTTACTTTGTATTACTGTGGTATGGACAGAACACAATATAAAGAGAGTAAACACATTAGTGTCTGCATGGAAAAACAGTTCCTGCCCTCAAAGGGCCTAATTGCCTCATTAGCAGATCCTGTTCTTTTCACTACTCCTCAAGGACAGTGCAAGAAATAAGGCTATTTGAACCTGAATATAAGCTTCATGTGTTTATGTACTGCTATGCAGGTTATTTATGCATTATGCTGCTCAACATCTAGCCAAGGTTATTTAAGCTTATGCTTCTTTTGGGTTAGCTGCAAGAGAATTAAAGTTGTTTTGTAATTTAAATTCTTCTTTGCACTAACTATTATATATGCACCTGTCACAGACTAATTGGCCTCTTTAAGGAAACCACAGTCCAGCTGGGACAGCACACATGTGGCCTCCACCTCTGGGCAAGCAAAAGACCTGTTCCATCAGGGGAAGGTGGACTGGCTCTGGAAGAGGAAGGCTGCAAAGTGATACTGAGAAGAAACAGTGAACCAAGACAGAGGGTCTGAAAGGTTGTACAGGGAGAACTATGAAAGCTGAATGACCTTTGAGGAATTCAGAACCAAAAACTACTTGAGACAGGCATTTGCTCCTCAGTCCTTCTAAAAGCACTAAATGTCATAAGGAGGTAAAGAAAGCAACTACGTATGTATTAATCCTTAAGCAAAATGAAACCCTGCAGTGCAGACACACTGGTAGCTTACATAGCTTCAACAGGCTGCTCAGTATGTAATTGAAAACAAGTACTGTTAAATTAATAGGAGATCAAAGGTGACCTGAGACTGGTTATCAGTCATTCTAGTATGTAGATAAACCAGTGCAGGACTGTGTTTGACCAGAAAGCAGCAAAAAGAGCGAGTCTGGCATCATTTTAACCAATCTTAAAGTTGTAAGCCATCCTGCACAAATGTCTTTCTATTTTACCAGATGGCTGCTATCAGAAAAAGAATCTTTGGTCCCTGTCACAACTTTTCATCACTGTGTACAAAATACAGCAAATATTTGCATCTTCTAGCATCAGTTAGATAATTTGCCATACTCTCTGGCATGTATGGCAATATTGCATGGTAACATCAGTGGACTCATTATTATTATTGCTTTATGCTTGAGAAGAAATACCAGCAATGTTTCTCTATGTCATCCCATTCAGATTTACAAGGTAAGCTCCTCCACTCAGATAGCACCTGCTCTCCCCCTTATGTCACTCTCAGAGACTCATTTTATTTGGTACACTTTGCTTTGGACTGGAAAAGGGGACTCATGAGAATGACAGCAATTAAGCTGCCTGTGACACAAACACAGGACCAGCTTCCACGCTGTCTTTGACCAGGTGAAGAGATTTTGGCACACTTCATTACCAAATACTGCCACTCTGCTGCAGCCACATATGCCATGGGAAGAAAGGGTTGCACTTCTTGAGGTTAGAGTTGCAAAAAACCATTGCTGAGCTAGTGATATGAACATTAATCCCCTCCAAAAAATTAAGATAAACATCCACATATTTCAAGTCTTAAGTTTAGTTTCTTCCTGTGTACAGGATTGTAGGCCAATAATGTGAACCAGATAGCATCACACCCACTGCTACAGCTCTGCAAAAAGTAGGTGGTGTTGGTGATAACGGATGGCAGAATCACACTAAACATTGTAATCGTGCTCCCAGAATTGCAGTACCTGAGAAGTGCAGTTAACACCAAGAATATCTTGTCAGAAAGATGCCAGAAAATTTAACAAGTATGGCAGTTCAAAACTTTACTTTTTCAAAAGCAGAATACTGAAGCACCACAGAACCACTGGCCAGGCATATTTTATAACTATTAGCATGTTTTGTTAAGCAGGTAGAAGTTGAAGTGTAGAGCTAGCATCTGCTGTGACACTACCATCCCCAGTTTGAAGCTAGATGCTTTCATTACAAATACATCACTCCTCTCATACAGTACAAGTACACACTGTCTGAAATTCACCCTTTCATGCAGACTATTCCCACACAAAATTCAATCATCAACTTGCATTTAAATAATTAAAATGCTCGTGTTTAAGCTTTCTGGTTGCCAGAATTAAAGGAAGTCTTAAGCAGCCCCCCTAAAGATCAAATTAAAACAGTCTACAACACAACCCAAGTCCTTCAAGTGTCTTGTCCCTCTCCCCCCCCCCCAAGTTTAAGATCTGAATCTTGCAGTTGGCACTCACATCCTAAAGGACATGAAGCAGCAAGTTTAGAAAGAGAGACATAAAAGTAATTCCTTCTCTATCATTTACAATCTCCTAGGAGGAAGCTCAGGGAACTGGGAAGTTCCTCAGCTTGCTGGAAAACTAACTTGGCTGCTGGAAAGTCCTCAGTTATTCATGAGCTTGAAGATCCATATACCTTGCATCTCAAATTCTGGAGAAGATTCTTGCAAGATTGTTCATCCATCTTACATAGCACCTGCCACCAGAAACATACACCGTATCTCACTGTTGCCAACAGGCAAGGTTATTACTACACAAGGAACTGTGAGCTGAGTCACTCCCCATTTTATTATCTTACACTGGAAGACCAGATGTGACAACACACACCACACACTTGCAGAGCCTGTCAGTTTTTCTTGAAGACAAAATTTTGCAGGATTTCTACAGATTTTCTACAATATAGTCCTGCTGCAACAGCTCAGCATGTTGTCAACCACTGTCCCAAGAAGTCCAGATTAGACCCAGTTGGTATTCATTAAGCATTAGTATTTTTTCTTAAGGCAAGATACTAAAGACAAAGTTAAATGTCTGCTTCTAGTCATTCTATAAAGCAAGGTCTTTGTTTATTAAGGAAATAAAATCCTTCTGTGATTAATTACCAAACCTCATCCACTATTCTCCATTCTGTGCCATGAGAAAAGTCATTCAAGCCAGCCTGAGACACACACTCCATGCTTGTCAGCTCCTTGCTTTACTCTAATGTTCAAGCTTGACCAGACATTTGCTCTTTATTCCCTTCAAAATCTTTTATGGCCTTTAGAACTTTGACACTGGAACCAAGTAAGGCCTAGGCAAATAACAGCAGCTTCTCTCAAAGCGGTCACTGGGTTTTTGTTGAAAAGTTATTTTGTAGTTCTGTCTTACGTCTCCTCTTTTTCCTACTCTGTCCTTCCCAGAAGGAGTTTTGTGTTCTTTTCCCCAGGTTTAATGCTAAAGAATACATATCATGCTGGACTGCAATTTAAATTTTTTTGTCTGAACATCCACAGAAATAGATGTTACAGTAATAAAGGAAAATACTGTGACAACAGAAAATAAATTAGAATAAATTCAGTGCATCTGTTCACCTTACAACTCTAGAGACATACCAGGCAACTGTACCTCATCTGCAACAGCACAAAGAGATTTTACAGACAAGCATTTAAGTAAACAGACATTATTCTTGATCTACAGTATTAAATATGGAAAACTCAAAGGAAGAAGCTGTACCCAGGGGTACCATAATTACCTTTTATATCAGATGTGGTACTCACACCCTTCTCTGCACTGTGCAGCCATCCATCAGGTGAAGTGAGGATGCTCTGGGTAGCAGCTGCAGGTGGTTCTTCCCACAACCAGCCCACAGGGATGAACAGGAATTTCTAGCCCAGAACTAAGAGCCCTTCCTTAGACAGCAGAGTGGGCACACACCTCTGCTTTGCAGTTTCTAGATTACATTGTAACATTTAATTATACCACAGCAGAAGCAGAATATTCTGCTGGAAATATAGCCTACAGTCCACAAAACAGTCATTTTAGAACCTGGGAAGCAGCACAGAAGACCTACACTAATGCATTTTTCAAGAGGAAGGAGGAAAAACGAAGCAAGGAGAATTGAGGGCTGGCCCCAGCCATTCCAACTCGGAGCTATTTTTGTGCCATCACTCTCAAAAGCTCAACTAAGCTCCACAGAAGTTGAGACCCAAAGCCCAGCTTTAAGCTTCAAGCCTCATTTTTACACAAACATCAGAGCATGGTGAGAGCCAGCTGCTTGCCAAGGGGTTCAGACTAGGAAGGTCGACTGCTGGGCACAGATATAACTGCGGCTGAACTGAAGAGACAAAATTCTAACAGAGCTCAAATAGGGACCACAGTGGTCAGGCTGAGCTTAAATGGCCCCAATGAGACCAAGCACCAAAGGTGGGGAAGCCCCTGGTAAGGCCCATCGGGGCAATTAAGGGCTGTTAATTGCCTGCCTCCCATCCTGCAAAGCATCAGCTGTGATGGGAGCCTCCCACACCCAGGCAAAAGGTATGCAGTGCTTCTAAAATCCCTACTTCTCATTCCTGCCAAACCAGTTCAGAGTTTCATTGTTGACAAAATTTCCATAGCAGACCATGCACTTTCCTACAGGATTTTCAGCTTAGTTAAGGGTTCACTGCCCTTTGTATTTTGGCATCCTAAAGGGGTAGTAATTGAATACTAGACCTCAGTCTTTTGTGTCTAAAATGACATTTTAAGCCAGTTCTTACTTGGTTTGAAGTGATTCCCTCTTCCCCAAATCTCTTTGAGAGTTACAAGCTTTCTGCCTTTCAGCTATCCAAATTCATGGGTATACACCTAATTTTGCCCATGGCCTGTCCCAGTTACCTGCTCAGCCACAGCCATGGCACACCAGGGTACAAGTGGAGCCCTTTTAGGCACCTGCTTGGCTCAGACCCTGGCTCACAGCCAGGCCCAGCCCAAGCACCCACTAATTGCTTAACAAGAAAGTAGGTTGTGAAAGAAAGCGTGACAGGCACCGTCACACAGGGTGATGAGAAGGAACTGTGGCAGTAGAGAAAGCACAAGGAAATAAATGCAGATAATTGGAATGATTTAATTTGCTAATGTTGCATAAGAGGCGTAATTAGTTCAGTAACAGTGAGAGAAGCAGAGGAATCAGACTAGTAATCACAAATAATTACGTGCCAATTATACATAGTAAGGGGGTTTTGTTGTTATTGAATGGTCAGAATTTGGGAGCTAGACCAAATAACAGATCTTATATTCTCTGTTTCAGTCACTTTTTCTTTCCTGCAGCAGCAAAGTCTCATTACCTTTTCCTTGGTTTAAAAAAAAAAGAAAAAAAAAAAAAAGGAAAAGGAAAAAAAAACCAAACCAAAATGTGATGTGCATCCAAATTGGACAGTGTTATCAGGGAAGATAGACTTCCGTTTTTCCAAAGCTCCCTTTCTGTAGCCAAAATCTTTGTCTTGTCCACACTGTCAATACCATCTGCCAGCAGCCTCCTCAGCTCAGAAGCCATCTGCCAGCCATTGACCTAAAGCTTTGCCTGCTCTCACTGCCATGCATGTCTAAGCTGCTGC
The DNA here is from genome assembly GCF_036169615.1 of Heliangelus exortis. NCBI lineage: Eukaryota > Metazoa > Chordata > Aves > Apodiformes > Trochilidae > Heliangelus > Heliangelus exortis. The sequence goes on along the minus strand of NC_092432.1, from coordinate 15,744,720 downwards.
ATTTCCAGATCTCTCACTATCCTCCTACCCGGCTCTCACACATCCTCCCAGAAGAACTGATCCAGACAAATATTACTAAGCCAACAAGAATGTAAGGAGTTGAATACTGATTGTCCTGTGTAAAAACAGGACAATCTTTTGTGTGTTTTTTTTTCTATTTACTTCCAAAGTACAATAAAATATACGCTATTTGTTTTCAGTTGTCCTGCAATAACAAATTAATGCAGTACTAGAATAATTCTAGTGTTCCACTAGCTGACATAATTCTACTATTTGATATGAAGCATTACTGTTTTGATTTAAATAGATTATTTTTTCTAAATTACAAAACTAAAATAAAATTGAAACCTATATTTTATTACTACACTACATGACACTGGTCATAGATTTGCCCTCATATTTGGCAGTCTTCAGTTTCCTGTAGAAACCAATATACTGGCTCAATTTAGAAGCAGCCCTTCTCGTACTAGTTTTCCTTGCTGCAGTTACTTTATAACTAACTTCTATAAAAGGTTTTAAGATTTTAAAGAGTGTATTTTTGTTCTTATCCTTTACTGAGAGACACTTTTAGCCAGCAATTATGTTCTCCCCAGTGTGTGTAGCTCATCAGCTCTTGAAGGTTTTTAACAAAAACATAATAGTAGTTTTTCTTTGGAGCAGAAGCGAACACAAGAATAGCAAAGCTCAATTGAAAAAATCCTGTTTTGCTAACTTGAATATTATACAATTGTTTAGTCTCTGATCACAAGCCCACACAAATACACTATTTCCCTACAAAAGCATAAAGGAGCATGCTGCTGCTATGAGTACACATCCCTCAATGTTCAGTAAAATTAACAGGGCCAGTATAAGATATGGTATAGTTCTTTTGTACCTTTACTTCATCTCTGTAACCTTCTGAGAGTATGTTTGTTACATAAGTAAGTGTAAGGTTGTGGGGGTGCCATACAGCCATATTCCCTGTATCTTTTTCACCTCTCTACAAAGGCATATCCATGCTGCACACCCACAAAACATCTCTAAGCATGGTCTTACAAACCCTCCCCTTCCCATCAGAGCTGCACAGCCCCTCTCTGAGCTGCCTGATCCACAGTTAACTGCTGCCATAGCTAAAGATTCCCTTTCCACATTTTATTAAGAAAACCAGAGGGAATCAGTTGGCTTTATTTGAGCTTTTTTTCATAATTCTATTTGTAAGTTTCCTGGAATAAGTTTGCTTAAAGAAATGGTTCCATTTCTACCCCAGATTACCCCTTCAGATATAAAAATGTTCCACGTTGAATTATTTCCCAGTATTTCCTCTAGTGAGGTGCTGACATGTCAGCCTGGTGAGCTTTATGCCATTCTGCTTGCAAAGCTGTTGCAATGCTTGTAATTTTTTAATGTATTTTCCTTTCAGGATTGCTTGCTTCTTCTCCTTCGTTCTGATACAAGGGTCCTGAGATAGCTATCTGCCTGATACCCAGGTCCTGAGAATTCCCTGGTGGAACCAAGACAGCAGAGTTAGAGGGACAGAAACCTCATTTACAACAGTGAGGAGAAACAGAAAGTCCCTTGGCCTTTCTCTGCTCTGCAGCAGGAGCTCTGGTTCTTCATTTGTGTGCTGTTTCAGCCACTGGGAAGTGTACGAATAAATCGTGACCCAGAGTTCACCAGATTTTTATCCCATATTTCTCCCTTTTTTCCTGTGGCAAGTCACAAGGAGCTCCTTGGTCGGTTTGCAGAGAAACTTGTGATCCTTCTGCAGAGAGTATGTTGCTTTTATTTCCCTAAGGATCACAACTATGGCCTTTATGTTGCTTTTGGGTGCATGAAATGCTTCAGGCATTCGACCCCAAGTCAGCTCAGATAATGGAACTCAGATATTGAAAAGGAATGAAAAACCCAAATTATGCAAATCCACTGCAGTGAGTAATTCACAATTCCCATTCCTGCAGCCCCACTGGCAGTTGTAGTTTTCTTGTGTGTAGGGGAGGAGGAACAGATTTAATTAGAGGAGGCTTCCATTCTAAAAGTATGTATGTTTGTAGAAAAGCAGGCAACATGATCTAATGCATGAAGACCTGGGAGATCCTACATGGCTCAGTTTCCCCGTTGTAGAATAATGTTTTACTAAAGAAGTCAGAGTCAACCTGATTTATCTGCTGCTAAGGGAGTTAGAGAACAACTAGGTACTTATATATTTCATTGTTCTATAGATGCAACCTAAACAACTGACATTTTGTACCATTTACTACCTGGGTTTAGGTGCCCCGGAATTTTTTTTCGTTGTGAAAACTACTTGAAAGGCTCTCTCCTGACTTAAAATACCAGCATACACAAGGTTTCTCCATATCTTAACTTAACACAGACAATTCTTTACTTCATTGTAAAGATAAGGGGAAAGAATCTATAAAGCACATCAGAGTTTTTATTCTATCTGCCAAACAGAGAAATGCCTTATTCACCTTGATGCCCTTTGTAGGACAGGGTCCCACTGCTGCCTGCACAGCAGGTTCCCCAGTGGGGATCTGTCCCTTCTGTGGACAAATACAAATAATGGATCCATAGCACTGCAGTGCTCTGAAGGTCACAGTGGAGAATCTGTCCGGGCCCTTTCCTTTGCTCACCACAGCTTTCTGAGGATTGTTCAACACACTGCTCAGGACTCAGTGTACATATAGAGAAGAGAATCTGTGCCTTAATGATTCAAGGAGTTTTAGAGCTTTTTAACAGACTAATTAAAGCTTGTGTTTTGAGACATAAAAGCTGACAGGTTATTAAGTTCTACATTAGTTTTGCTTTAAGAACTATTCACACAAGCAAAAGATTTTCCAAAGTGTATTACAACAGCCATTGCTACCCACCCTCAGCTGTAGGGCAACACATTAGCTCTGCACTCATACATTTTCCAAAACTGCTTTGGAAGCCTTTAATTCCATCCTTATTTCATTGTGATTGAACATGGAAAAACACAGTGCCTTTGCACCCAACTCCCCACCATTTCCAGAAAAGTCAAAAAAATACTCCTCAAAACACTTCAGAGCACAGTAGCAACTAAAATAAAATTCAGATCTGATGTGATCTGAAATGGTTGCCAGTTAGTTTCAGAAAACCAGACACTGTCCCTTCACAAAGTTTCCCCTGCTTTGTGAGAGATTTTGTTTCTCCACTGAGGACTGAAAGACCAAGTGAAGCTCCAGCTTGGGCTGTGTCAGTGGCACACACACCCAATTTCAACAGAAGCCTCCAGGTCTATTGCTGGTGTTTCTTGATGAAAAAGCAGCAGTCTCCTTCCAACATACACTTAGCTAACATCTACCTGAAGCTTTACAAGGCAGAGACAGATCTATCAGGTTTTAGAGTGACACATGTCATACATTTCTCTCACACAGAAGAAGGGAAGTGTTTATACAACACTTGAGCTCAGAGAAAAAAGATGCAAACAGAACAACAAGTGTTAAGTCCTAGAATTAAGCAAACAGCTCTCCAGGAAATTTGATACAAGCAATGTGATCCAGAAGTGCGAGTACGTGAAAGGAATGTATTTCTTTTGGCCAAAATGGAATCAAAATTATAAAAATGGGAAATGGTGAAACTATTGCACTCTGTCTCCTTAGGACCAGTGACACTTGGTGACAAACCCTGTGCCATCCCAGGTACAGCCTGCCAAATGTACAGCCCCAAACAGTATAGGGCAGACAGGCTCCACAGTCAGATGTTAACACAGCCAGCCTGGGTTTATCAAGCACACAGAGGCTTGCAAGGGAAAAGCACTGACAGAAAATAGTACTAACTTGAGGCCAAATTTGAAGATTCAATTCAGCTGAGAAAACTTTTTCTCTTCAGCAAAAAAGAGACAAAAGACATGCCCTTCTGCAATTTTACTCTTTTTTGCTTGGTATGTCTATTTCTTTTCTGAGGAACCAGTCTACGTGGTAGCTGTCTAAATGAAGAAGTTGGAAGTAAGAAAATGATATGATGGAATTGGCCCCCTGTGGAAATATAGCCACAAGCTGCTGGCTAGTTCTTAATGGTTTCTTAATTCTTAAAATAAATTTAATACTAATTTTAGGGAATAAAAGGTTAGGATATGAATTACAAATTTTAATAACAGAAATTCCCTGTTCAATATGTTTTCCTTCCATTTTGGTTCTTAGGTTTTGCTGTCATGACACAATAGCTGGTTAGCACTTCTGACACAGCTCTTCTCAGAAACCCAGCAGTTCATTCCCACATGTACGTAGATACAAATCTAAAATTCTCATTCTGCAAATATTCTTCCAAGTAAAATTTGCTCACCAGCATCCTCACATAAAGACAACATGACCTGTGGGAGTACTGTGATAAATTCATTTTGGTATCTGAACTGGGATCTAAAATAGATTAAAAGGCAAAACAGATTTATTACATCCACTGTGAACAAAGTTATTTCAGGAATAACAGCCTTATGTTTACTCAACATAAATACACACATTATTCTTCAAATACCAACAAAATCTCATGAATAGTTCTCTGCTCTACGGAGCAACATGCACATAAGTTTTTGTTTTAACTCTGACTAAAAGCAAGGGTTGTATATGATAGAAATCACCTGGTAGAGCCACAGTTGCCATGACAAAGTTGAACTGGGCAAGAAGAGATTTTATCATTCAACAAATTTGCACATAGAACATTTAACAAATACTCTATCAAGACCTCAACAGGCCCTAAATTGATCTGCTAAAACCAGAGTTTAATAGGTAACATTTCTTGTACTTTTTACCTACCTCTATTTTTCTTCCAGCTGTTTCAGACAAGCTCCTGTGATTGTAGTGTTCTATCCAAAGCCAAATCCTACCAGTGCAAAGTTAAACAACAACAAAAGGCTAAACAAAAAATGTTTCTAGCTCTTTGTACAGACACTTTGTGTTCCTTCCACCTATCTGCTAAGCTCTTACTTTTAGTGTGTGAATAGTGTCCTCCTTCACAGGCTTCAAACTGAGAGTCCTTACTGGGCCTCTAAATGTCTACTGTCCTCCTCTGTTTCACACTTTCCCTGGCACTTTCATTAGACACAGCTTCCATACAGATGTAAATTTCCCTTGGAAAGTAATATGGAACAATTCCCACTGTGATCCTCTCTTCATCCTTCTCCTTTAGTTGTATTATGACCTTTTTTCCTACAACACCCACCCACTTCAAGCATCTAGCTTTGATTCTTTGCCAACCACCAGGGCCACCTTGAAGAACACCCACCATCAAAATTGTTCCACTCTGAAGACAGGTCAAAGCTCATAAAACTAACTGTCCTTTCAATTGTCTAGGATCTTGATGCATTCAGCATAGTGAGAATAATTCAGATCTTCAGCTTTAAAGCAATATTCTTTATCAAAAGATAGCAACTGCAAAATGTCTGTCTAAAAGGCCAAAAGAAGTAGTGGGAGTGATCAAGGTCTTGACCTGCCCCCAGCTAAATACTTCTTCAGCTTCTCCCAAAAACGGAAGTGGAAAAGACACAAAGCACCATCTTGATCAGCTTTCAAAAATAGTAGAGAAAAAAAAATATTCATTGAGGAATAGCAATGGAGGAAGCTTCTGGAAGTTAGTACAACCACAAAGACCAGTTAGTGAAGAAGGTTTTGCAAGAATAACTAACAGCTAAAAATCCGTGAGCATTTGAAAAGGAAAGACTTGTGATATGTTTATTGCCAACACGTCCACCCATTGCATAATCTCTATTCATTAATATAATTAAAATCTCTGCTGTTTCAAGGAGTTGGCTATTCAAGTTGGCCAAAAGGGAGAAGCTGATATGAGCAGATGGTAAAAACTGTAGGTGCCCTAGGAAAGACAGATTACCAACAATTTATGATATGGTAATTCTGTTCCTCTGAGTCACAGCAATGAATCTACATTTTTAGATAGAGCACTCATTTTATGTCTTTCTCTCAAAATACACCAGGTTGGAACACTCAAAATATGTAAATTAAAAGCCATAAAGTGACATTGCTGATTTAAGTACTTGAGGGGCAAAACTGTGCTGTCATAAAAAACTCTCACCACCACTTAGTATCTTCAAACATGAAACTGAAATAGAGATGGGTATATATATGTATATATATAGTCATCTAATATAAACTCACCATGAATCAGGCATAATAAACAACTGGAGTAATACACAAATGGATTTTAAAAGGTGTGTAAAACAAGACTGCATGAAAGATAAAGAGCACATCATAAGCTTGAGTGAAAGTGCACTTTCAACAAAGATGCCTGTAGTTATTTGGTCTAAACAGTATTAGGCATACAATGTCTGACGGGGAGAGCACAAGAAAGAGGCTCAGGGAGGTGTATTTCTGGCTCTCTTTTTCTTAACTTCACTGAGGTTATGTCATGTCTCAACAGCTCAGCTTGCCCACTGAGAGAATAAGTAATAAAGACGTTGAACCTCTTAGTGAAGTACTTAGAAATCTGCTGATGAGAGAACTTAGCATTATAACTAATGCAGTATCTCCAACTTGTCCAGGAATGCATTTTCTGAATTGTTCAAAGAGGCAAGGAAAAGGTTAAAAAATATAAATAAAGGGTTGGACTAGATGATCTTTAGAGGTCCATTCCTATCAAACCATTCTATGAGGCTATGGCTTAATGGATACACAGAGATGCTGTGTGTATCACACACTAGTGTGAAGAAATAGAAGATAAAGGTAGGATTTTCCCACAGGAACAGTATCCCTGATATATTTCTCCAGGTCCTGGTAAGTAGGGTAAGTAGTGGCTACTGCCTCGGGCAAACACTACTTCATGCACTGCAGTCAGCTGTACAGAATTCTGTCACACTTTAATCATGAACGTGGGGCCCCAAAGCATGAGATTTTTTTTTTTTTTTTTTTTTTTTTTTTGGTATTTAATAGCCACCAAGCAGTTCAGCCTACTTTGATTCAAAGATTATCAGTGTGAAGATCATTATTTCCAAAAATGTATTCATCTTCAAATGTGATGAATTTATTAGCACGTACTTCACTCTGTGGATCCTGATAATCCAACTGTAAACTGTATTCTTTGCTGTGATTTGTTGAAGTAATCAGATGGCACTTAGTGTTTGATCAGTGAGTGTTAAGGTACTGCCAAAGGACCAATATTGTTTCCATATTTGTGTCCATAACACTGTAACACTCAATCTGATAACTCAGGAGCCGGAACATGAAAGCAAAAATAGCATCAAAATTGAAAACAAATATATTTTAAAACTGATACTCTTCACAGAGATTGAACATATTTTAATTTCGGTGTCACAGTCCACATGAAGAAGCTATGATTCAGAGACCGAAAAGTAAAGAACTGTTTTTATAGCTCTTAAAGAAATATAGTAGTATCAGTGTAAAATCCCTAACAAAATTATAGTCATAGAAACACCCCTTTTATTATACACTTCCAAGTCTTTAAATAGAAAAAAAGAACAGATGCCAAAGCACAGCCATATGTTTTAATTGTAGCGGTATACAAGCATGATTTTATTTTTTCTGACAGAAAATCTATAACTTGAGTGGGAAGTTACCGAGTGGAATCCTCAATGCCATATTTCTGGCTAAAGAAATAAACTCCCTATGGAATAAGTCGAAGTCTGAGCTGAGAGACTGAGACATTTTGATAACAATTCAATACTTGTCTCAAAACATTCAGCCGCTTTGAAGTAATTGGTGGGAGGAGACAAGCTCTTAATACTGGATTTATTTGCCAGAGTTTGTGTTTTACACTAAAGCAACCACTAGCTCCCCTTTAAGTTGCTGGCAGGTAGCATACATTTAAATGAATGCTTGGAATCCCAACTACCCCAGCTATTGCAATAGCCCTATGTGCCTGTCACTTACTGTTTTGAGAAACTTTATCTTCTGAAGGTAGGTAATGGGGAAAAAAAATGTTTATCTTTCATGCTGAGGACTCCATGTGCAATTTGTGCTGCCCAGGCCAGAGGTTGTGGTCTGGGAGTACAACAAATCCACAGTTAGCCAAAGAGAAAGGTCTGCTGATGTAAAGCTGATTTATGAAAAGTTTGTATGTGTATGTAGGGATGTCCAAACCAAGAGGCTTAAACCCAAAGGGGTCCCAAGCCAAATTAAAAGTGAAAAGAGTGGGGGACATCCTCAGTATCTGCCCAGAAATGTTACCCAAACACAGCCTTCTACCTTTAGATGCCTACTTCACACCACAAAACCAAGTTATTTCCATTTAAGAGGTATTCAACAGCTTCTGAATTGCATGGATCAATCCATTTTTTGCAGGACGGATGTTGAGAATGAAAAAAAGCCAAACCATCATCCTCCAGGCTGGCAGCCCCACCAAAGGCACCATCAGCTGAGTGGAGAGGAAGCACTAACTGTTTGTGCTTCTGCTAAGGTCTTCTTCAGGACAAGCTGCTGCAGGTTTTTGCTACTTTTATGACGCTCTACTTGTTATGGATGCAGCCAGCAGGACTGATTTGCTTTATTTTATGAGTTCCAAACCAGACAAGAGTTCCTCTCTTATCATCTCTGTGTATGCACTAACAGGCTGGGGGATGTCTGGAAATAAGTGAGAAAGGTTGGATTTGGTTACTCCTTCCATTTGTTTTGAGTGGACCCTAAGCTCATCTCACTGCAGGTTCTGTAGCCCCTCTTAGACATGGGTTCCTCCTGGAGCCAGGAGCCTTCCAGAAGGTGGAACATAACAGGAAAACACTGGCTGCACATGGAAAATAGCTACAAATTAAATATTGCAAGATTCATTCAGAAAACCTTTTCAGAAAATTAAGGGTATGACACACAAATGAGAAGATAAAGCATAAATTGGGAGCAAATCCTGCTGCACCAGTTGTGTTTATTTGAAACTGTAAGAAATGAGCTGGGTGGACATTGAAAAGTCCATGTGGTAGGTTAACAAATTCAGCATAGATTTGTCCAGAGTTAATCTGTCACTGGCATGATGGTGCTAAACTGCTTTGAAGGGTTCATAGCTTCTTGAAGCTGGGAGAGTTTGACATGGAAAAGTGAACATGTTAATGTGAAGCAAGGATTGAGATCAAATAGTTTTTGTGAAGTGTCATTTATGCAACAATGATTTAAAAAAAAAAAAATCACCTTATATGACTCAGTAGCACTTCTGATGTCATGCTGGGTTAAACACAACCCATATAAATCACAACTTAGTTGAAACCTATCAATATCTATACTATTGAAGACTAAGAGAATAATCCATTTGAAAAAAAATGGAAAGTTTTTCCTCCTGATTTATCAAAAAGCATCTACTGTGGTAGTGCTGTTAGCATTGTGTCAGCTCCATCAACTTCTAAACACAGCATCTGATCTCAGATACTTGGACAACATAACTAATGGCAGGCTGCAAGTCAGAATTGTTGCCAAGGATGCAATCCAAAGAATTGTAAAACATCCAGGAGGTTAGAGCTCATAGACAGCATAAATTTATGGTATAGTATGTGAGAGACATAAGCAGAGGGTATTGCAGTTGCAAGAAGATGAGTTGTTTATTGAAAGAAAACAAATGGTGTTTTCTCCTTTTGCTGCTGATCATTCTTAAACTGTCCAAATTAATGTAATGACCAGAGGGTCTCTGACCTGGAAGAACAAGGGAACCACTCTGTCAACATGAGTGATTACCAAAGCATATGGACAATAACAAGAGATATCCACATGCAGCTGGAGCTAGAAATCTGTTTTTTTAAGCCTTGTACAACTGACAGCAACAATCAAAGGTTACTAAAGAGGAGAAAACAGTACCAAGGAAGCAGCTGCTATCTACTATTCCACAGCACTCAGCAGGGCACCTTGTTTTTAAGTGATTTCAAAACACTAATGGTAATTCTTTCTGGGCTAGAATATTTTATCAGTAAGATTTGAAAAGGAGATCTATAGACATGACACAGACATAGTAAGTAGCCTCAGCATTTCACCTTATGAACCAGAAACAAAGCTATGAAATCAAGTGATTCAGATGTGAGACCTGTACCAACATGGCTGGAGGAATGAGTGCTCCTTGCCCAGCCAGAAGAATCCTGTCTGAGGTCACTGTCCCCCTGAAACAAGTACCTGAGATCTTTTCACTGGAACAAGAAGTGCATTTTGGAAAGGGAAATATTAAAATTGCTCCTTATTCAGATCCAGAACACATGAAAAATCAATCAGATCTCCAGCAGGCTATTGAACATTACAGACAACTTTTATGTTTGAACTTGTATCTCTGTTTCAACACAGATTTTAAGTTTTGGTGACACAGGTACAATATCTATGGCAGGGTGCCCTTTTCTTGAAACTGCACAGTGGCTGCAAAGACAAAAGTCATCCAGACCTTCACGTGCTCTAAGTCTGCAGTATCACAGCAGTCCATCTCACTGGCTGGAAAATACAATTTGAGATCAGGAAGTCCAACAGTTAACCTAACACTGCCAACTCCACCACTAAACTATGTCCCTAAGTGCCACATGTACACGTAATTGAGGTATCTCCAGGGATGGTGACCCAGTGACCTCCCTGGGCAGCCTGTTGCACTGCCTGTTCCAGTGATAGTGACAGCTAGACCAAAAACACAAAATGAGGGAAATATTGCCCTCAAGTACACTGGGAACAAAGAGGTCACAGTGTGCTTCAGAAGCACCTAGCTCAGTAGGACAGGGGACACCTCATGGTGACAGACATGAAGCAAAGGACAGAGTCCACCAGACCAGAGCCCTGCACAGTTGGTTGCTGCTTCCTCTGCTGTGGGCACCTCAAGCCACAGCTGGGCTCCAGCCTTTCCTCTACCAGCAGCCCTCACCTGGCTGTCAGAGCTGGAGAGGCTGAGCAAGCAGGATGCCAGCAAGCTTCACAATTATGTTCTCTCCATGAAAGACACCTGCTGCAATTCCTTTGTCATAGTGTGTCTGTGATGTGAAAAGGAAATTGGGTTTTATTAAAAAATTGGACTTCATGAAAACACTCCCTCCCCCTGCTATCAAATGCATTTCTACAAACAGAAAATCTAACTCTCCAGTAGGTTTTTTTCCTTTTTCTGTATCTGAATAGTACAGAGGAGATTGTGATATAAATGGAAACATAACAATCATGTAACAGACAAAGCAGTGAGAGTCTGTATCGCTAGATCAGTATGGCCTCCTTCATAAAAATGAAAAGGCTGGTTGACTATAAAAGAAAAAATTAGATAGCTGCAGTTTACTTATAAAACCTTTAAAGCATGGATGGCCATTATTGAGGGATATTGATAAGAACAGATAACACGAGTTAGGTGCTATTAAAAAAGAATAATAAGACAAGGACCCTATCTGACACTGTTGAGCAAGAAATATTTGCTCTTTCAGGGATGACCAGACCAAGACTCTAGTTCTGTTCTCAGAGCTGGTATAATTAGTTAAAAGCATCTGTACCTTCAGCATAATGTACCCTTCGCTGCTTTATTCCAGACAAAGTAGCTGAGCATTCTCTTTTTCATCTTAAGACATGGTCTTTAATTTTTGGTCAGAATTTGTTTCAAAGTAGTTTTAGGAAATTTACTTGTTATGTATCTGTAAAGACACCAGAGGGTGGGCCACAAGTGCAGTGACACACATCCCTGCTGATACACGGAGCTCATTGTGATGAGGCTGAGGTCAGACCAGCATCCAAGAGGTCAGATGCTTATTGTAACCACACAATTTGAAATTAAAAAATGGAGATGTAAAACTCACATGAGTAGAATTCCTTGTATTACGGATGGCATTATTCTTTTCTCTCACTCTTTTTTTTTTTCTTCCCTATTTTTGGTTCTATTTCTTTCTTTCCAACAATGTTACCACTATTTCAGTTTTAGAAAGTAGTTCCAGGCGAGAGCAGTGCTGAGGAGGAAGCAAGCCTGTGAAAGCAGAGTACAACATGGCAGGCAGTACTTCTTGGTCTGAATTCAACTTGTAATGGTTTTGATAAGTCTGTTGAAATAGTCTCTAGGACCAATTTAATTTCCAGCAAAGATATCCTTTCTCTTTGCCAAAAAATGTTGCTTTTTAGCAGGACCAGCTTGAACTGTACAGCTTTCAGGTTTCACATGATTCACACAGATAAACATGTTAGTTCAGTGCCCATTCCAAAGATCTCTGCAATATTTTATGGAGCTGTAGCTGGGATATCAAATGTCTCCATTCATCTTAGGGAAGGGAAAACCAGGGGTTTCTGAAAGTTTCTCTTCTCCCACCCTAGAAAGTAATGAAAACTTCAGAGGCTTTACTGTGAAAACAAACTGATTTTTCTTTCCCCCCTATGCTTTCAGAAAGAGAAAAACCTGATGTGCTAATTCCCTATCCTACAAAAATTCCTGTTTAGTATTTGAGATAGGGTTAAATTTCCTTCCCTTTCCACCAATCTTTATCTTAAAGGGAGTGAAGAGTTGGTAATACTGCTCCTTCCCAATGCCAGCATAAAATGCTCACTAATACCCTAAATGCAGCAGCATACTGTTTCAATTTCAACGCAAAGAGAGCATGGCCTGTTCTGATTTTATCATAAGGTATACAATATTTGAAATCTTGGATTAATCTGAAACTTAATTTCCTTCCCTGTGTAAATTCCAGCCTTTCTGTCTGAAGAGAAAAGAATGGATGCAGAATCCCAGGACAACCAACTGGTACAAATGGAGCAAATGAAAATTATCTGCAACACATAAGAATAATGTTATTTCAGTCAATAGTAACAAATCAGTTTCCAAAACAGTAATTTTGCAATCACATGGTCTGCCATAAGTTAGAACTTTAAACATCTGTGTTAGTTCCAATGAGTGTTTTAGGAAAAGCAATTCCATCCCTATTCCACATAACCACCTCCAATCAATGTGTTTTCCATGGTGTAATGTCTGTTAAGTGTATTGTATGTAACTACATACAATATGCACATGACAATTTTAAAAATAAATAAAACTATCACAGTATCTAGTCAGTACTTCTCTGTCATTCAGGCTTCTCTCTCCTCACTGACTGCAACATATCCCAGAAGTGATTTGTGCTTGGGAGTGTACTCTGAGGGGTCTGTTGCAGGAAAATGTCATGACACATGCTCAGGGAGCACCTTCTATGGCCACTAAGACTACCCAATTAGAACAGCTGGCTTCTGCTCTTCACAGCCACCATTTGCATAGTAAAGACCCTATATTAATCAGAAACAATATAACCACATAACCCAAATTGACCCTAAAAATAACTTCCAATATAGAGATGTGAAATACTTAGTTCATGCATGTTTTCATTTCACAAGAGCCTTTTTACACCAATTACTCTTGCTGGTTTGGCAAAAGTTAGATTTGCTGAGTGCCAAATTCTGCACACAGATGTATGTGCCTGGCTACTGCTGAAATAAAAATCAGAGGCTTTGACTTCCACTTTTCTTTTTATCCCTCTGGTCTGGAAGACAGTCTATCAATCATTGACAAAATGAATATGATGCACACCCACATGAACGCCCAAGTGGCTTTATGCACACAAAAGAAAACAGGGCCATTTGCATTCAGAAGTGCTTTTTTGAGGTATGCATTTAGTAACTATGTTTACAGCTGGGGTCTGGGAGGCAATTTCAGGAATGGCATCCAGAGAACTGAATACAGCACTGGCAACTGAATAAACGCTTGCAGCAGCCTGATCCTCATCCTGAAAGTGGGTGTTATCCCTTATTTTGGCAAGTATACCACATCACAGTGACTGGATGGTGCTATTCCCTTTTCTACCCCTTCTCCATGCTCTTTCCCCTCTTCCCATTTGGCCTCATTTAACACGTTCAAGGCTCTGAGGAAATCGGCTCAGGAAAGAAGTGAAAAAGCAGCAGGAACCCACACAAGAGAGTGTTCTTTTTGTGGGCTTTTTTCCCATGTTGGAGCCAGTTGAAGAGAGAAACTGTTAAGTATTCAGATGCAGGCTTTATCCAAACTGCCACTCTTGGCTATCTCCTCACCCTTGTTTTCTCCCCTGATGCCCACAGTTTGGCCAATATGAACATCGTTTACAGCATGGGCAATAGGGAGCTCTTCCATTAATTCAACACCTCTTGGAGGATCAAAGAAGCACCAGTGCCCATCTAGATGCCTGAAAGCTCATCTTCTAGGGAGAACTACTGCCCCTAAAACCAGCAAATGTGTTAAGGTGATTCTCAGCTCTCTCTCACTCAGAAGGTGAGCACCGACAGCTCATTGGTAAAGCAGAATGATGGTTAAAATGTAAGGTCATCAGGCTTGTAATGGCAGCAACAGAGAAACCTTCCCAAAGCAGCTGCTGCTTAATTGCTGAATACATTTTTAAGAACATAGTCTGTAACCAAAAAAACCCACAGTTCCATGGTATTTCAGTGGCTGAAAAGATTTGCATTGCATATCACCTTAGAGTCTGCTCCCACGTTTCCCGTCTGCATGCAGCCCCTATTAACTCAAACCAAAGCTCTGGGAAGGAAGAACTGCTCAAGACTGCACAGACAGTAATGAGATCCTGCTTCAAAACATGGCTCCTTCTTCATAAAGATGAGCCTATAATTCTGTCTGTAATAGTCTGTGTGGCTGAGGGGGAACATATGCTTTGTAGGCTAAGTTATCAGGTTAAGTACAAATTTGAGAGAGTCTGAAGCATGTAACAATATAAAATCCTGCTCAGAACTATAACTGGAATGCTCCCAGTCTGCCTCTTCTCCATCATTATTAGGCAGTAAGAGGGAAAGTAGGAGACACAGAAAATAGGTGTGCTGCTCACCTTGTTTCATTTCACCATCTTACATGAATAAAAAAAAAATAATTAATATTTTATAACCTTCACTTTCATCATAAATAATTTTGTGACAGTTCAGCATTCCTGTAGATTATTCGCAGCTTTTTGGTTGATGTGTGCTCCAAAAACATAAAAAAATAATAACGGTTTTTTGGATGTAGCCACAGGAGCATGAGTACACCTTTCAAATTTCCTATGTTCATTTCAAGGACACACCAAGCTGAGGTTCCACAAACTCTCCTTTTTTATGGGGCTGTTATTTAATAAAGCACCAACACTCTTGCTCCAAAAATGCCAAATATAGTTGAGAGAACTCCTTGATAACATGTTTTTTGCTAAAAACTATTTATATTCATAGATTCCTGACAGTTTGCTTCATTTTGATACAGTCTCTCTGCATTTACCCTTCCAATTCTAATTTATTTAAACCTTGTTTTTGGTTTATGATTTAAAACAGAAACAAAAGCTCTCATTAGTGAAAAAGATATACAGCTACCTAAACAATTTATCCTGTGTGCACAATTGCATGTAAATAGCCATGAACCTTTTTTTTAAAGCTACACAAAACATAAAATAAGACTGCTTAGCTGTAAATTTAAACCTATCTCACTTTCAGGGTTCACTGCTTCCAGTGTGAATCAACCTATTATCTTTAAATATGAAATAAGAAAAAAAAAAAAAAAAAAAAAAGATTTGCTGTCTGTGTACACCCAAAGATTTATATTTTCTTGAGATTAACAGTGTTTCCCAAAGATGGAAACCACATTACAGAAAGAAATAAATTTTAATACCGCTTCTTAAGAGCATTTTTTCTTTTATAACAAATCCATCTTGAGATTAAGAATATGCTGAAAACTAGCTCATGAAAAAGTGATATAAACCAAACCAAGGAAGCTCTGTGGTGAAGGCAAAACAAATTACTACACAGCCTGAAAGTTAAAGACATAAAATCTGCAGTTTACAGTACATTTGCTTGCATCTTTTTGTGTTATGCAAAATAATGCATAAAAATTCAGGATTAAGCATCTTTAAATGTCACATGAATCAGAATTAGAATAATTGTTGGAATGTTATAATAAAGCATCTGTTTGGAGCAGTATCTGCTCTATAATTGCCTGGTCAATATTTTTGAGTTTGAGTTTGTCTAGCTAGAAGAAAAGCAGAATACAACATTGTTCCTTCCCTCAAGTTGGCTCAGCCTTCAGTCTGTCCAGGAAGAGAAAAATATGAAAATATTAACAATGTGTAATTTCTCTGCTAAGGTTGCTTTGGGCTAATTCTCATCACTGGAAGACAGAAGGACAGAGCAGGCTACTGCATTTCCTTGCCAGAGATTTACATACAAGACAAAATTAAAGTATATTTTTTACTTATTTCCTCCAATCTGCTGGATTTTTTTTCTTACTGAGCTCTCCCCCCTAGCCCCAAGTGGGCCCCACACCAACACTAGCAGACACACCATCTCAGTTACATTACTGTGGGTAACCATACAGGCTGATAAGAGAGACTGATCCCATAAAAAAATGAGGCAGCTTTGGCTAAAAGCTAGAGACCTTCCTCATCCATTGGCACTGGAAGTGCCCAGTGCATTGGTGCTTGTGCCCTTGGGTTCCTCTCCTGCTAAAGGCTGGAAAGATTTCCAGCATAGTACTTGGCTCTCTTGGTCTCAAATCTTTCAATGGCAGGGAGGCTGGAAAAGATACCACATGAAGCCACAATCATTTGTTGTCTTTGCTGACCTGTGTCAATCTCACACACTTCTTGCCAGAGAAAAGACTGCAGTATTGTCCACTAAATTCTGAGCAAATTCGGATACCCCCTGCTTGCAGATGTTATTTTGTCATATCAGGACAACACAAAGATGGTCAGCAAGTCAGGAGGAAGGAAGGGCTAAGAGCCATTACTGGGTGCTTCATGATCACTTTGAGGTCATCTTGAACTAGCCAGGCACTGCCCAAATCATCATGGTGACAGTGAGACTGTGGGGAAGTGGAGCATGTCCTGGGAATGCTAGGCATCTACTCTAGGCACTGCTTTCTGGGTGAGAGACTGAGATACAGAGACTGGGGGAGGAAGGGGTTTTTTAGAGTAAAGTCCTTTACTTGAAGCAACCTAAAACTTGATAGAGAGCTCTTCAGACTGGGAGGCAAAATTGGAAAAACAAGTTGTTTGCAGTTTTAAGTAAAGTTCATGAAACTCATACAATTTGATCGGTGTCAATAATCCTGCACAAAAGCCTGGTTTCTATTTATCATGGAGAATCTAGGGCCTTCCCCATAATTTTTGCATATCAAGCTGCCCATGGTGCTTGAAGTTGCATGTAAGTGCTGCAAGGATAGTGGCTCCCTGCCAAAGATTTTCTGAACTGCATGAACAGGCTCACAAAGAAAACATCAACCTGCCTGCCACCATCTAGAAAACCCTAGGAATGGGGTTTGTACCTCTGGAGATTAGCTGTGTTGCCACAAATATCCATCTCTTGCTTCTGTGTTCTTTCTCTCTTCCTCTTTGTTATTAAAATTACAAAACAGACTGACACCCACTCCAAACAGAGGAACTCAGTCTGAAGAATTTTAGCAAGGTGTCTGGAAAAGGTGTACAAGTAAAACAGGGTATGTCATACCCAGATTCTAAGGAAGTTGTTCTTAGAAGGGTGGAACTCTGGAATTCTCTCAAAGCAAATCTTCTCAGGTACTATAGACACAGCCATCAACAGATACCTCGCTAATTCTAAAGTGAACAAATCCTAAACCTGCAGCCACAACAACTCTACCTTCCATTATCACTGACAAATTAACACCTTTACTTGTGCTGTTTAGTGGCAAAAAGCTGAACACCCATCACAGTAAAGTTATTTGAGAGAGGGCATTTGACTTTAAACTTCAATAAACTCAGAAATCTGAGATAATCAAGCACTGTTAAGTTTTATTTAATGATTTTTTAGAAGATTACTGTTTTTGTATTTATTTGCCAGGCTTTGAAGTATCCTTTTTCTGCTAACACCATTCTTGGCAGATAACTTAAATATTTACAGAATCAGTTGGCACAATAAAATACTTGGCCGTGTCGTTTGACAAGAAGAAAGGTGAGGAACAGGGGATGGGGGACTTCACTGTGTGACATCACACAGACTGCCACATCGACCAAATGTCCCATGGGCAGTGGGTGAAACAAAAACCTCTTGGAAAACAGAGCCAAGAGAGAAAGGAGATGTGAAAGCAATGGAATTATCTGTTTTTGAGTAATCAGTCAGTGGAAAGAATGACTGGAGAATGAGAAAGCAAGAAGCGGGCAAGAGGAGGTAACAGACAGATGCTTCACATATTGGTTTCAAGTCTGCTGGAGTAGAGTACCTCCACCCCAGCCTTCTGGGCAAATGACCAGTTAGTTCCTTGCCTACCAGTCACAAAGAGCAGCTGGAGCATATGTGCCTGAGTAGCACTTGTTGTGGGCAACCACTGCAAATCAAAGCAGTTTACACACACACACTCCTCCAGACACAGAAAACAGATCCAAGAAATACACACTCCTCCAGATACAGAGAGAAAACAAATATACGTTCCACTTCTCAGAGATGGAGTACCTCAAAGCAGCACTTTGAGTACTCTGGAAGATGAATGCTAGGCTTTCAGAATACATTATAGTGAAACAGGAAACAGGGAGAAAACAGGGAAGAGAAACACTAACAAAGTGCTGTCCTATGCATCTTCTCAACAGGTAGTAAAGTTCTTTAAAAAAAAAGGCATTAAAACCCAGCCATTACCTAATTTACTGGCATGTTCCATCTAGTAGCTACCAAGCCAAATGGGATGCAAAGGAATGCAAAAGGACACTCCCATGGCTAGGCTGCACACTGAAGACAAGGCAGGCTTAGGATTTAGGCTGCATGGGTGCAGATCTGTGTGACCCTAAACCCATCACAGCCTTCAGCACTTCACCCGGCCTTCTGAAGTAAGCTGTGTGACAAATGAGCAGCCTGACCAGACCAGAGGATGTAGACAGCCTCTCAAATAGCCTTGCAGAACAGTTTTGACTACTTCATATGCCCTGGAGCTGATACTTCTCTGAAGAGGTCAATGTTTAGATTTCAGTGTGCTGGCCTTTCTAACTGAAACTTAAAAGGCTAAAGTGCAGCAGATGAGTGTGAGCAAACAGGACAACTACAGGTACTAACAGGTGAACAGACTGTCTCTACCCAGTGGAAAACAGGGCTAGAGATGAAAAGAGTATCATCCTCCCAGGGACAAGAACCAACTAATCCCTAAATCAGAAACACATTACACACAGACTGAGAAAGCTCCCAGACAGAGCTGGAGGTTGAAAATAATTCATTGGAAATACTGAAATCCTCACTAACAGCACTTTATCTTGAAATTTCTGGAATTTATTTGGAAATTAAATTTCAAGCTGAACCACAAGTGGACTTGGCAAGACACCAGAAGACTCACTGAAATTGTCACGTGCTGTTTTTACAGCGTTATTATTACTCAGAAAAGCTGAAACATTGATAACTCTGTTAGTGTCTATTGTGCCTTTTCAGAGGAGCCCTTTTTTAACAATTTACCATACCCTTTACTTCATTTAATCCTGACAAATAGTGGCTTCATTTGCAGCAATATCCATTCATAGGGAGTGACACTCCTCCTAATACAGATCATATGAAACAGTTTGCAGAAGGCTGTATTTATAGATGCAGCATAGATGTGTGAGATGGATGGAACTTCTGTGCAACAGGCAAATGAGTGTCAAAAGCAGACATGTCACTACCCAGTTACCAGGACTGGCTGTGAAGTGATAGAATGTCAAAAAGGGAGGCAGAAGGAATGGCCTAAGATGGAGGGATCATTTGAATGATGCAGTCCCAGAAAGTTCAGTCATGCTGTCCTAACAACTAAAAACCCTTGCAAGTTTCTGCCATTGATCATAGGCTTTTTGCACTTGCCAACAGAAATGTCTCCGTCCTAACTCCCTGAAAGATTTACATCTATTACATTGACACAGAATACAAATGAGGCATTTTAAGTGGCATTTTATGGTTATGTTGTAAAACAAATTGCGACATATATTTGAATTCCTGTTTTACCATACCCAGCCTTTAATCTTCTGCAACCTGTCTTTACTGTAAGACCTTTCTCTTCCCCCAGCCTCTGTTTTACATCATCCAGAAATTTGTGTATTCAACTTTATTCTGAGGAATAAAGCTACAGTAGCTTTGTAACTTGCCATAAATTCCTTCAAGTTGAGACATTGTTCCTCTAACATAACAGAGAAACAATGCAGTCTCAGTTTTCTCAGATCATGTCAGATTAATCTATCATTTTTAAATACCAACAGGCGCACAGTAATAAAGTCCTCAAAATCCAGTGTATATAGAGGTATAATTCACCACACACCTTTGCCATGCTATCTGTAATACTAATTTTGCCCTTGCAGTTCAGAGTATCACTTCTCATGTATTTGTCTGTGCACATTGTTAAGGCATGTAGGCTGCTAAATTACTTCACCCTTCCCCATTCAAAAAAGACAGAAAATAGCCAAGTCAGAAACAGCAAAAAGCATATGCCCGTGTTTCTTCAGCATTAAACACCACAAAACAAGCAGCTTTGCATTGTTCATTTGATACTGTCTGTGCCAACGTAATGGAAAGCAATTTAACTGAGCATGGCACAGTAGGCAGCTATTCAAATGCATGGTATTAGGCACTCCCAGACCTGTTTCTTCAGTGCTGTATTTATGTTTTCTATACACAGTTGGTGATCTCCCAGTTAGCTGAAGGACCCAGATGTGCTATGTGCAAGCTGACGTTTATTTAGTCAATATTGACCATAAAAGAGCATCCAGCTTTTGGAAGCTGTGCTTTGTGATACCATCTTGTAACATAACACACTGTATGGAGACATGTAAGTCACTCAGTCACGCAGCCATGCTGCCAAGATAACATAATACTTAGAAATGGCACAACACCTCTAGAAGACCTGGCAAACGTTTTGAAACCAAACATCTCACTGAATTTAAAGCCCATTGAGTAGGTATTGCCTGAGAATCAATTCCTCAGTCATTTCCACTTTCTCTTCTCATAGTTCTCTTTCCTTCCCATCCCTGCCCTTCTCATCTCTTTCCAAGCTCAGTTCTGTTAGACCTAGAGGGCAACTGCATGGGAAGCAGACAACTGAGCACCAGTGTAGTGCAGAACAGCTATTGAAGATAACTGATTTCTGTCCTCTAGTGATCTGTTCTCTGCTGTGCACTGCTGGTTCCATCTCCTCCCACCAGTGGCTACTGCTCTAAGCATTAATGCATTGGCACAACTTCTATAAAATATGCACTAAAAGATCTCCTCACTAGGACTACACAGGGCATTAATGGATGCCACCAGTAGAGTCACCACCACCCTCCCCATAAACTCTCTGCAGAACCAATAAGGAAGGTCTACTATTCTCTTTTTCAGTGCATATATGTCACTGTTTTCATCTGATTTCTCTTCACTTACAACTCTACATTCACTAAGAAACACTTTTCCCCAACTGTGAACACAACTAGATATTCTCAAGATGCCTGAACAATAAGCCCACCTCATTATGTCCCAAAGAAGGTATTATTAATAACTATGAACAGTATGAGGATTAATAATACTAATAACTGTTTGCTTCAGCAGCACAGATGCCATCTTTCTTATCCAAACTGGCAACTTCACCTCCTTCCTTCCTCTCTCCACAACCTTAGAGAACACTGGTGGCCAAAGTCAACATAAAGAATAATATATTATACACTGAAGTGTGCAAGGAAACCCAGCAGCCATCTAAAAGCTACAGACAAGACTAACACACAAGTAGCCCCTCAAATGTGTTAGTTTTTGCTTTCAGTAATCTAAAGAGTAGTTCTACTGAGAAAAAAACTTCTCCAGGGACAAAGGTCATATTTTGGTGCAAGTCACCCATTACCATGCATGAATTCACTTCGTGCAGAAAGGAATTCTGCAGTGCTCATTGATCCACCCATTCAGGTGTCTTCCCTCACCTCCTGCAGGCACCTTTCAGCCCTCCCAGCAAAATCTGATGGTGTCATTTACATGGACATGAAGGACATCTAGTGGAGTCTTGCTTGCTCCCAGCAGAATGCGGAGTTTTAGCCTCTGATCCCCAATTTCTTATCCTTGCTCCTGAAATCCAAACACAGCATATGCTTCTGTTCTCTGAGGACAGGCAGAGCAGTCCAAACCCACACACATTTCCCTTCCTGCAGTCAGTAGGGATGTGCAGTCCCTCTCTGGCACTCTGCACTCCCTGTGTATAGTGTGCTGTCTCCTGGTCTTTTTCAGTCTCCTGCACCTGCATTGCCCTTCTCTGCACTCAGCCTCCCAGCACTGGCATTTCTCTGCTACTCCAGAAGTCTGGAATAGTCAACACCACAACTTCCTGACTCTCAAAAGCGTGCAGGGTAATTGGTGAGAATACTGTACATTTAACCTACTCTGATTCACCAGGGATTACAGCCACGTGGACTTTCCCTCTGTGGACTCACCTACACTGTAACACTTTGGGGGTGAAATCTGTGGGCAAAAGCCTCTTTGTTTTATCCTAGCTCAACAGCCTAGCACTCATATTATGGAGGGCCTGAACTTTCCACAAAAAACAACAGAAGGCTTTTGTAGCTAGGGAATCAAACTCTCATCTATAGCTAAGCACAATTAAATCTGCTGTGGAAAAAACCCAAAAGGCTTATTCAGATTGCCTTGTAAAAGCTTTAACATAAATATTTAATTCAGAATATTTTCTAAATTCACTTTCAAAAACCATCATTCACAGTATTTCAAAGGCTGAGGCACTGAGCTGTTTTATCTCTATAAGAAGTAAACAAATGCAAGTTTCCCTCTGCTTGTTTAGCTGAATATGTCAAAGCATGAAGTTGCTAAAAAATTAGGAAAGATGTAAATAACAACTATTCCAATAAGTGGGTACTTCTCATGGTAAAGATTAAAACCTGAAAAGGAGGAGGTGAATTCTTATAAATGAGGTGTTTATATTGGAGTAAAAGCAAATTTCTGTGTTTTGTGTCAGAGAATTGCTGGAGTTACCATGCTCTTCATCTGTCTGGCTGGGTGGGTGTCATAGCAGTGCCCTAGAGGAATTGGTGGGACACATGTGCCCTTCAGGACCTTTGTTTTCCAGAGATTGTCCCATCCAGCCCCACTTTTCCAAGCCTCACAGTTACCAACTTGGATCAACCCCTCCCATACAGCACAGACACAGGAACCACCTGGCCCACGGCTGTGCCCTAAAACCCAGTGCATTCCCCCTGTCCCCTGTTTGGTCTGAACTCTGCAGGTGCTGGAGAATGGGTCCCAGTTTGCAGCTCTGGTCTGAGCAGCCCTGCACAGGAACCCAGCATCAAACATTCCACAAAGGAGAGATTCAGACCATGCTGGGAAGAGGAGCAGTTTCCATTCTCAGAAAGAAATATTTTTAGCTGCTCCAACAAAACAGCTTGGCAAGATGACCCAGGAAGGGTTTCAGGAAGAAAACACAATAGAATGTATGGACAGAGCTCCACAAAGTGGCACACTATGCTGGAGGAGGGATGTATGCGTGCCTCCTGGCACAGCGTCTAACCTTACACCTACTCCTCTTACTCTTTCCAGAGCATATTTCATTCACCATGTGCATGAAATCACCATATTCATGATGGGTAGGAAGGACAGAAAGAGGGTATCCAGAATTCACTAAGCCAGCAACTGAAACACTATCAGCAATGTACTGAACTTTAACAGTTTTTGAGAGAGATTTTCTCAATTTTTAAAATATTATCTGTTTTGTAATCTTTTGCAGACACCAAATTCAAGGTTCATTGTCTTCATATTTTCTCTCTGCCTGATACAGGAGAAGGATTCAGTCCAAACCATTGCTCAGCAGAGCTGACCAATACAATTTTGGCTGTCCATCAGCTAATAAATTTCTCCCTTTCAAATATGAGGAAGTCCACACTTGATTTTCTTAGTGAGGAAAAAGTTCATCTGTTTTACCTGAATGCCAACACAAGTCTTGAAAATTATTCTAAAGTGAGACTACAAACCTACAGGAATTAATAATTGCCCACTCTATTAGTGGAAACCTTAAAATTTGGCTCTCTAACACACTGAGTAATGGCTCCAGGAGTTACCAAACACCTCAGAGAGTTCTCCCAGATTTAAATTTATTATCAGCTTCCACAGTATCCTGACTGGGTCTATGGCCTTTTTGCTACTGTTCTTTTAGCTTTGCTTTCCACTGTCAGCCTGGAACAAGTTGTAGTGCTCAGAGCAAATTTGCACACACATACAAGCAGCACATAGAGTTTGTCACACAGGCAGCTTGTGAGTTTGCCCTTCTGTTGTGTTCAGCACATTGGGAGCAAAATGAAAGGGTTTAAGGTTATTTAAAAATAATGTTGAAGTAGTTTTCCACTGAACACAAGAGGTGCGACAACTGCCATCTGAGGAACTCAATAGAGGCATAAAATTCTCCTGGCAATTTGCACCACAGCATCTACATTCTTAAAGCAAGCAGTGAAGTCTGAGTTCTTTGATTTCTCATTGTTCTGGTGGAGGCAAACAGAGAAGCTGGAGTGAGGGGATTAAGGTGGCTCTGCATTTCTGAATGCTGACCAGAGGTGTCTCAACCTCTGAACTGAGGTGATGCTGCCAGTGCACGCCATGGAGCTGTACACAGGTACACGTGGTGAATTATGCTTTCAATGAGTAAAGACTCTTGCATATAAAGACTGACCCAGAACAACCATTCAAAACCTAAATGAGTAAAGGGAGTAGAACGAAAACACCATGAAGCATTCATGTACCCACATAGGTAAGAAAAATCTTTGCTTGCTAATGATGCCCCTCTCTCTGTGCTATGCTTCCTCTAGATGACACAGTTTTGCTACTCTCAGCTAGAGAAGTCACTAACAGCAATAACAGAAGTCACAAAGAATACACTTAGCAGCAAGGTACCTGTGGTAATTACTGCTTTGTATTAATATTTATTTTTTACCAACTCTACAAAAGGAAGGCTAAACAGTCTACTTGTGTCCTTTTTGTGTGAATGTATTTATACTTGCAGTGATTAATGAAACATCTGTCAATACCTATCTGCATAATACATGCATATTTTGAAACTAGCCTGTGGGCTAATCTATGGAGAAAAGTATCCTCTGTTATGCTGGTGTGTTTAAGCCACTTCTGTCATGCCATTAGCACTCACATACTCTCATTTCAGGTTAACTAAAGCACAGGTTCTAACTGGGTGGTTAGAACACTCTACAGGAGGGGTTACACTGTACAAGTCAGTGATTTAAAATTCATGCCTTGTCTTATGCTAGTACAGCTCTTCCAGGGCCCAGATCCTCTGCTTCACAGGAACGTTACAGACATGCAAGTACACACACACATTTTCTCTTAATTTATATAGAATAACCTGTGTTAATGCCACAGAGTAGCTACTCTCTGGCCAGGAAAATTTAGGTTACTACATACAAAAAAGAGCCCTACTGTTTATCCAAAACCTAGGATCACATCTGTGCCGACTGGCACTTAGGCAGAGCCATCTGTCATTTTGGGGTACCCTAATGGGATTTGGCATCAGAAGATGAGGTTCTGTAACCAGGTAAAGATCAAGGGACAAGAATGCCTCGAGGCTTCAATTACCCACAACTTCACATTGTGCTGCCTTCAGAAATCTGTTCTGGGAACCACATTAAGTGCAATTCATTGATGTTTATGGTTCACATTTGCTGTTCCTGGAAGCAGAATAGCTTGTAAAATTAGCAGCTGTAGCTCTATAGCTAGAAAAAGGGCGAAAAAGTTGAAATACTGGAATTTTTATTTTATTTCTTGATATTTCTTACTTTGGCACAAATCCAGTTTAACAATGCTGCTACCTTCAAAATGCCCTTTATTTCCAGATGACCATTGTGTATGTACACCCTGTATGGAGTTTATTTTATTCTCTGTGTCCAGACCTCCAGAGACCCCTATTTCTGAAGCCTTTTATGTTTATAAATGCTGACTGCCCTCTATTACCAAGAATTTTAGTTGTCATTTTGTGAGCTCAGAATTAGGTATTTTGTGAAATGAAACAAACAAATCACCATGGAGAACTTATAGTTCTGTTGAAAAAAAAAGATGGGTAATTCCCAATCCATTATTCAACTATAGTCCAAAATGGATTATACCTATTAGAGATATGATTTTGTGGCCAAGGCACTGTATTGACACAGACAGCTATATGTACAAATTAGAGATATTTTCTATCTTCCTTGCTCAGAAAAAGCAGAGAAGTTCTCGGTAATATTAGTAATTTATAATATGATTTGGAGCTAGGACAATTTCTATAAACTTGTCTAGGTGTTATGAAAAAAGCTTTTATGAAAGAATCCACATTTTATGTCTCCAAAAACAAAGACACTATTGAAGTCAACAAAGTTTAAAAGAAAAAACAAACCCAAAAGCCCTACAATCAGATGCCAAACCAAATATTGTTACTGACAGAAGATATCAAGTCTTCAGGCTTGAAATATTTCTAATATCTTCTAGTTTAACATAATCTGGGAATCTGTTTTAACATTGCTTTGCAACTGCCAGTATAATGAAGGCAATGCTAGTAACAATGCCTTGAATTTTTGATGTGAGAAGTGTTGCAGTTCCCAGGAGCTGTAAAGGCACTACTGCACTTGATTGTCACGTGCTCCAAGGACACCTTATGAGGTGTAATTCTCAAGTGAGAAGCAAAGTCAAGACACTTGGTAGTGCACTTCATT